>NW_015115174.1:82181-83103 GCF_001443285.1 Poecilia latipinna | reverse complement strand
TATATATATATATATATATATATATATATATATATACAGTGCTGCTTGAAAGTTTGTGAACCATCCAAACATGGCCATTGTTTTCTAAAGAAAAATTATAATAATCATGTAAAATGAACATCCAAAGCTCAAATTGTAATGCGGACCTTCCAGATAAGGAACACAAAGACAAAAAAGATGCATCTTTTTATTATTTATTCAACAAAAGTATTTTATCTGTCAAAGACAGAAAATATGCCAAGTGCAAAAGTATGTGAACTCTTTCAGTTAGTACCTTGTGGCACCGCCTTTTGCAGCCATTACTTCAACTAAACGTCTTCTGTAACCACAAACAAGTGTCTCACATCTGCTTTTTGGGATTTTTGTCCACTCCTCCTTGCAGAACTCTGCCAGTTGAGAGATGTTGGAGGGACATCTGGCATGTACTGCCCGTTTCAGATCTTGCCACAGCATTTCTATGGGATTGAGGTCTGGACTTTGACTGGGCCAATCCAGGGTGCAAATCTTCTTTCTCTTAAGCCATTCTTTGGTACTTTTGCTGGAATGCTTTGGGTCATTGTCTTGTTGCATAATCCATTTCCGTCCCAGCTTCAACTCCCTGACTGATGGCAAGAGATTCTGATCAAGAATTTGTTGATAGCCCTGGGAATTGACGGTTCCCTGGATAATATGGAGTCGTCCAGGTCCAGAGGCAGAAAAGCAGGCCCAGACTTTCACATTTCCACCACCGTGCTTCACTGTTGGGAGGAGGTTCTTCTCTTTAAATTCAGTGTTTACTTTTCTCCAAACATGGCGCCTGTGATTGTGGCCAAATAATTCAATTTTGGACTCATCCGTCCAGAGAATGGACTTCCAGAAAGCCTCTGGTTTGTCCAAGTGTTCTCTGGCAAACTTTAAACGTGCAGCTTTGTTCTTTCTTGAG
>NW_015115174.1:69454-77577 GCF_001443285.1 Poecilia latipinna | reverse complement strand
GATGTATGGATGTATGGATGTATGGATGGACAATGGATGGATGTTTCTTTGTTCATTTCAATTCTGTAAAGTTTTCTTCTACATGTTCCTGGTTTTGTAAGTGCTAAAAGGATTTTCCTCATTCACAGTCAGATGCAAACAAAACAAACACGCACCACTTCCTCCCATCTTCCACCCGTCAGCTGTCTCTGTTGCTGACATGTCTGAGGCTGAACGTGGCCGCACGCCTTTTGTATTCATGGCTCGCGAGTTTCGTGAGTACACACATGTGAGGAGAGTGCAGCAATGCATCGCTGGTCGCAGCCGAGCATGCAGAGGATTCACGCATGGAGTGTGTGTACGCGGTGGCCGAGTCGGCTCATGATGTTGGATGTGTGTGGAGGGCCATCTGGTCACCCTGCCATGCCGTGGTCCCTGTGAAGTGCTGTCAGCGTGGCCGCTGTGGTCTACCGTGGCGACTGGATGCTTGCTGCACAGCACTTCCAACCCAGGCAGCCGACCTCAGAAAAGGAAATTTGGGTCGCTGAAATGGAGGGGTTGCTCCATAGCTATTTACAGAGCCCTCTACCGGTCCAGCACCACCCACGATATTCCATATGAGAACCAGTGTGCGTGTGGTGCCTGCGGTGTGTGTGAGTATTGGGGGTTGCAGGGAGGATGGAATGGGGAGGGAGTGAGGTAAGTCGGTGTGTATGAGAATGAGAAGTGACTTTATGAGGGATTTCTGGTATAAAATATGAGTCTACTGGTATTTGTTGTATATTCTAGCATACAAATGCATGAACATTTAAAGTTTTATTGATAATATTAACAGGAACTATAGTATTTCAAGGGGCAGTATTATGTATTATTGACATTTTTGAGTTTTACATTGTGTTATAATATCATCAAAAACATACATGGAGTGTTGCTTTAATTCTTTCATGAATGTTTGAGAAATCCTTGACTCTCCATGACAACCAATCAGCTGTGCAAAACACCTGAGTGGACCTACCCCAACCCTCAACATGCAGGTACTCCTCAAAGCTTCAGTTTAAAGCTTTTGGGGTGAAGTGCCTTGCCGAGGGGCACATCAACATGTGGCAGGAGGAAACTGGAATTAAACCTAAAACCTTCCAATCACAAGACAACTACAGAGCATCACTCTCCCCACATGATGACTTCCCGAAGGCGGAGTTCCATAAACAGTAGGACATTTTAAAGAGACAGAGGCCCAATTTCAAGGTATTTAGGTCAAATTTCTTTTATGGCATATTTGATATACATTGTTATAATAACTGAAGGTAACATAACTACTCCATAACTAACATAGCTTTAAAATCCACTCTGGCTAGAAAACACATAATACTGCCCCTTTAAAGTTTGTAATTCCCTGAAGCAATGAATAATAAATTCTTCAATCCAGTCCAATGATTCACTTGTCAGAAACCACAATACCACAACTAACATGCAGGTTAGGAACAACAAACACATGCGTCACGTGTCTCATTTCAATGTTAGTGTTTTTTTTGTGTTGTTTTTTTTTTTGTATTTTACCTGGCTGAGACTATTTAAGGAGGGGAGCAGAAATTCAGCATGTCATGTGTTAATCCAACCTTAGAGAAACGTTCTGATCCAGACACATTTCTGGTGACTGCTGATGGTGGAAATCCAGTGAGGATCTGGAGAGGAGAGATGAGAAACCTTCCTGTTGGAAACTTTGGTTCCAGTGAGATCATGGGCACTCTGCTCTGATGCCCATCACTCAGATTAAGTGGTTTTCTTGTTCCGACTTGAAAAATATCCCAAAATGGGTCTGCGGATTCATTCACAATCAATCATGCTTTTTCAGTGACTTTCATCACCCTTATTGCATGCAGTCATGACCAAAAGGTTTGAGATTTTGCAAAATCTTGTTTTGTTTTGTTTTGTTTTTTTGCAAATTGATCTGCTTTGATTTGTTTGTGTGACAGTTTGCATTAAGTCTGGGTTTCTGTAGAGATCACATTGCAAAGTAAAGTTAATGAAAATGAACTGTTTCATGTTTTACAGTGCAGCTGATGTCTTGGTGATTGAAATAAAAGCAGAGGTGTGCAGATGAATATTCAGATGTACATATGGTGTTGATATGTTTAATTGTGTTGCTGTTGGGATGCTGTTGTGAAAGAGATTTTTTATCTGTAGAAGTTTCATCCTGGTTTCATGAAGGTTGAACGTCTTGAGACCTCAAACACCTCCACACTTAGCCAACGCCGAGTGGCTAAGGGAAATGTGCCAACCCTGTTACAGGAAATCAAACCAAAACATTCAAAGTTTTCCATGGCTCTGACATCTCACATGCCCCTGAAGGCAACATGCGTAAGCTTTCCAGAACTTTGAAGAAGGTCTGGCACCCCAATATTTAACACCTTGCTTTACTGTGGCAAAATAAACTCTGAACTCTGGGTATTGTTTGGTTGATCACTAGTAAAAGAATCAGAGTGATTCCTTTTTTCATTTGAAGGAAGTGGTGCTACAAATCCTTCAGTTTTGTCCTGAGGGTCGTCGCTCTTCTGAGCACTCAGCCATCACTGACCCGGGGCCAGCTGACCCTCCCAACACAACCATAAACTCTTGCTACTCAGTCAAATCACACTGCACTTTTTACAACCTACATATATATTTATGTGAATTTTATGAATTCTGTTGTCTGAGCTATCACTCCTGTGTCTATTTGTACTCATGTGCCTTGAAATTTTCCCTCGGTGACAAATAAAGCAGAGGTTGGACCAAGCCAGTGTTTTGCAAGTCTCAAGTCTTTATCCTCAAGTCCCAAGTCAAGACAGGCAAAAGTTGAGTCAAGTCTCAAGTCTGAAATTTGAAATTTCAGACTTGAGATAAAGTTCAGACTATAAAGATATGTTAAATGTAAATAATAGACCGTGTGTTCTTTTTTAAATCTGTATTTATGTCAAATCTTTATAAAACACAGCTGTCAAGAGTGGGGACAAAGACAGCTATAAGACTGCAAAATACAGTTTTAACACGGAGTTGATGAAAGTGAAACTCCTGAGAGACTCCAACAACACAAAGTCAGGTATCTTGCTGCAAAAGAAAAGTACTGCCTACCATTTTTTGTGTAACTTAAAATGTCGAAGAAAGTTGGACATTTGTTGCATCTCCATCTGAGATCTTCTTCTTGCAGGTTTTGCATGTTACACTCCGTTTTGTGTTGGATAATAATTGATGAACCCAAAAGAAATCACTGCTGGGATCATATCTGCTTTGAGTGTTTTCTTCATCTCTTGTTCCCCTCCTCCCCCATTTTTAAAACATTTTTAAATCTTCTTAATTTGACTGGTTGTGCTGCAGCTTACGTACACATGCAGAGTATGGTCAATCAGACAGACAGTCTGAGTCTGTTAATACGGAACGAGTGGAATTAAGTAATGGGGCCCACTTTATAAGTCATCATTTTGGGTAAAATATCAAGTCTTTTCAAGTAAACAGGTTCAAGTCCATTTCAAGTCCCAAGCTACTGTTGTAAAGGTCAAAGTCAAGTCCAAGACGTTTTTTTCAAGTCAAGTCTGGTCATATTAATGAGTTGAGTCTGACTCGAGTCCAAGTCATGGGACTTGAGTGCCCACCTCTGGAATAAAGTTGTTTGATTTGAATTTTTCAACAGAGGTCATCATCACTTTGCAAGCCAAGAGCTTGCTGAGGAACAGCATCATGCAGGTGTGAGTGTCTGTGTGCACAGTGAGGCAGGGGATTGTGGACTCTTGTCTGGTGTGACGCAGCTCAGAAACGAAACCATTTCAACACAAGAAAAAACGTTCAGCTGCTTCCCTCAGATTATTTAGGCCAACTGCAAAAAAGGCTTCACTACCATGAGTCATGTCTCATGCTCACAGCTGAGATCGTTCATGTGTGGAGTTTCCTCCAGTCCAAGGGAGTGGGCTCACCAAGTCATTAATCCCACCAACAATCTATCTAAACTTGACGTTTCTCTCAATTAAAAGCCTTTGAAACTTACAAATTTTAAAATTTTGGACTTAATTATGCAGTACCATTAAAAATGTCTTACAGAATTATTAGCAAAACTAAACCTTTTGACTGGAAAAACATAAAATCTTACCAAGTATTTTTGGTCTGGTTTCTAAGGCAAATATCTTACTACACTAGAAATGAGCCGAAACTAACTTACAAATAACTTTTCAGAACAGGAGTTTGTTTTAAGTCGATCATTTTTAATATTGATGAAAAGATGCTAGTTCCATTGGCAGATAAATTTACTTGCAAGAAAATATTTTTCCCATGTTATAAATGAAATAATATAACAATGGAACAACAGCATTTTTTTCATGAGCATTAAGAGATGATTAAAACAAGCTGAAAGATAATCTGTAAGTTAGTTTTGTCTTATTTCAAGTGCATTAAGATATTTGCAGTAGAAACTGGACCACATATATTTGGTGCGACTTTGTGTTTTTGCAGTGTGGGCCATGGCTGCATGAACATTAGGCAAATGCTTCATGGATAGGAGATCAAACAATTAGCTCTGCTGCTTGCTTCTTGATGCGCCTTAAGAGAGGTAAGCAAGTGAAGAATCTCTTAATGCCCACAGGATGAGGAGAGTCCACCGCCACCCAAGGGGAGACCTCCAGCGTCACTCAAAGTAGTCTTATGTTGTGAATATTGGGTTAAGGTTATTTTAGGCCGACCTGCTGCAGCAGCAAATTACAGTGCAAGAGAGGGGGTGAAAAACCGAGTGGGCTGTCTACCATGCAATTTTCCTGTTTCTCTTTCAAAGCATGAGGTATTCCTCAAGGAAGCCTTGTTAAATTTACAAGCCATGACCCCACCTCAGCGGGACGGATGCTCTTCTGACAGGAGAGAGGATGCTCGGGTTGAAGTTTTTCCCTTGGTGTCCGGTGCCTGGTAGAATCAGCGAGACGTCTCTATGACTCTGACTGTGTGCGATGAAAATGCTGCGTTTTGGTTTGGCGTTTCTGCCGTGCTTTGATGTTAATCCTTGTGCATACCAGACCTTGTTGGCATAAGATTCCCCGAGACTGATCTGAGGAAGGCTCACCTTGAACGAAGGTCCTTCCTGCCTGAACAGGAGAGAGGAGCCGTCAGAAGAATGAAGATGATCACCGCCTGCCCTTCAAGTCTCGGCTGTAATTATGCCAGTCTGGGAGAATTACAGGTACCCTGGCATTACTTTCAGAACACAGTGAGACTCAAACACAATTACTTCAAAAAACTACCATGCTCCTGTCATCTCAAGGTCTGCAAAAAAAAAAAAAACCTTTCAACTCTGTCACTTTGATCGAGATCACCAGCTGTAATTAAATGGCAACCAAGGAATTTGTAACACTGGATAGCAAAAGTCTTGAGTTTTGACATGTGAAGCTGTTCATAGTGCAAGGCCATACAGTCTTCCTATGAATTTCTGAGGGGCCCCTGCTATACTAGCATGGGGAGAGGGGAGGGATGTGCTCTACAGTGCGGCTTGCTGGTTAATTATGGGTCGCGAGCTGCTGCTCGGCTGGCCTGGGCGGGTGTTGGAGCCAGTGGGTCTGGCACAGGGAGGTCTGGCCACAGACCCCGGCGGTGACGGCATGAAGTCTGGGACGAGTCAGAACACCAGCCCGGGGTTTGGAGCATTCCACGCATTCCCTCCTCCCATGGCTCCCCTGCCTGTATGTGTATGAGGAAGAAGAGTAAGGAAAGGAGATGTGTGAAAGATGCGATGTGTGTTCGTGGGCTTTAAAGGGACCCAGGCAGAATATGCTCATGTTGTGGACGCTGATCTTATGGATAGAACATCTGGAACCCCTAGAGGGGAAGCAAGACTGTAATGAAACGGCTTCTCTTTACATGCAGAATTATATTATATTTTTATAACTCAGTGTAAGAATATGAATTCAATTATTTTCTAATAACTTGCGACTGATTCATGCTCAAGGCCTTCCCAGCCTTGAATGAGTCCTTAAAGGGCCAGTATTATGTCTTTTCCAGGCACATAGCACCATTTTATAACACAATCAAGTAACTATTTTACCTTCAGAAGTCATAGAAATGCTTTAAATGTAAAATATGACTTACAAAATATTTGAATTTGTAAATTAATACCTTGAAATTGGGCCTCTGTCTCTTTAAAAACTCCTGCTCTTTCTGAAGCTCTTTAACAATGTTTTTACCAGTGTTACACTGAGAAGTAGATGTTATAATGAGCTCAGCTAATTGCTAATTGCTGCTGGCTAGTCTGGAGGAGCTCTGTGGGGGAGTGGCAGAGGAGGGCTGCTCTGCTCAGAAGACTTTTTAAGTGATTGTGCCTTTAACTAGTGAAGCAGCAGCAGTTTACCTAAAGTCACTGACACACAACCAAACACTGGGGCCTCACTTCTGTCCGTGTTTCCTTCCTTTTTCCCTTTTCGGGGGCCCAAAGCAGCAGGCTAGTTTGCTGGTGGCTTGGCCCAACTGTATTCATATTCAGCTCTTTATAGCTGCAATATGTAACTTCAGCAAAAATATGTTTCATATATATTTGTTAAAAATGTCACCATGACAGTATGAGAATCTGAGAAAAGATGGAGCTCCTCCTCCTCCTCCTCCTCCCAGTGCTCCTTCTGCCATCTGCAGAAACAAACAATCAGAGCTAGGAGGAGGAAGGTCTTACTGCCGACAATCATCCTCATGTATACAATACTCAATGTGTTAATGGTGGTAAAACAACTTATCATTCCAGGAAAACTGTTTATCTGCCATCATTGGTGGCCATGCTAACTAGCCTTAGCATTTGTGGTAGGCTATGCTGTGGGGAACTATGGCTGTAGCATAGCAGAAAACTAGGATGAGGCATGATTAACAACACAAAGACCCGCCTCCTGGCTCTGATTGGTTGTTTCTAGCCAAGTGGGAAGAGGATGAGTTCAATATTTTTTCACAGATTTTCTCTCATAGTACATTCTCGGGACATAGAGACAGTTTTAACAAACATGTAAAAAACATATAGTTTTTACATACACACTGCAGAAATAATGACAAAAAATTAAAGAGGTAATTCTTACTTACAAAAACAAATCTATAGTGTCCTTTTGACAGTTTCCCATCTATTTTAATATGTGTTAATACAGAAGTAAAGCAAATTCAAAGCAGTTTACCAGGTTTCTGCATTAGTCATTCACTAGTTATGGCTCATGATGAAAAATGAACAGATGAAGCAGTTGGAATGGGTGGAGAAGTTTTATTTTCAGGGACCTAATGAAAGTCCTAGGTAGCGTTTGTTTAGAAGATACAAATAGAAAAGTACTGAATAGGTACTGGTTATCTACCTTGGCCATATAGCATACATATTGTAGACAGCGTGATTTATAGTAATAATAATGATAATAATAATAATAATAATAATAATAATGATAAATAAACTAAATTCAGTTTTTGACTTTCTTTCTGTCTCCTAAAATGTCTGATAATATTGCAGTGCATGTAGAATGCAGAACTCCCTCATTGTGTTGGACAGCAGACCTGACCTCAGAAGTGACTCTGTGTTTTCTTGTTGTTGTTTTGGTTGTGAAATGTGATCCCTCTTCAGTTCATAACCTCACCCAGCAGCTTCATAACACTGCATCTTTGGGATTCCTCCAAACTAACATTATCTTACCTTTACAGTCAGATAGATTTATTTATTTATTTTTATGAACCACATCAGTAGCTTTTGATGACTCAGCTGTTTTGATGTGTCACACCAGCTGTTTTGATGTGTCACACCGACAGGCAAAGATCACCAACATCACAGCTTTGTTTTTCTGGAGTCTTTGTAAATTCACTCAGGTTTCGTCCTTTAGGTACATTGCTGTGAAAAATGTATGGCTTTTCTAACAGGACAGTTAACATCTAAAATGAGTGCTTGGTTTCACATCATCACAGAGAACGGAGGAGGTTTTTGGACAATGTGAAATGAAGCTAATAGCGAAAATTCAACCTGGAAGACTCCATCCCCTCCGTTCGTCTATCGGCGTCATGCTCATCTCCGACCTCAGCGCTGGACCTCACCTGGCGTGTCCAATCATCAATCAAGCTCAGCATAAAAGGATCCACACCCAAGCCGTCGGCTGCTTCCCAGCTGCGTTCAACCCACCACCGCCCCTTCTCCA
>NW_015115174.1:65009-66401 GCF_001443285.1 Poecilia latipinna | reverse complement strand
GACCTCCACCACCAGTGTCGGGCCCCGGGGAGAGCATCCCTAATCGGTTATCGGGATGTTCATCGAGTTCACATCAAATCTCAGCTCAGATCAGCTGCCGGGGCCCGAGCGCCAAAGAACTGTTATTCATTGCTGTCATTAAACCTTTTAATTGTTCCTTTTTCTTCGTCTGAGTCTTTCCAGATTGAAATGAAGCTAATAGCGAAAATTCAACCTGGAAGACTCCATCCCCTCCGTTCGTCTATCGGCGTCATGCTCATCTCCGACCTCAGCGCTGGACCTCACCTGGCGTGTCCAATCATCAATCAAGCTCAGCATAAAAGGATCCACACCCAAGCCGTCGGCTGCTTCCCAGCTGCGTTCAACCCACCACCTCCCCTTCTCCACCCACATCCTTCGGCTCTCCAGGATGGCACCCTTTCCAGACCTCCACCACCAGCGTCGGGCCCTGGGGGAGAGCATCCCTAATCGGTTATCGGGATGTTCATCGAGTTCACATCAAATCTCAGCTCAGATCAGCTGCCGGGGCCCGAGCGCCAAAGAACTGTTATTCATTGCTGTCATTAAACCTTTTAATTGTTCCTTTTTCTTCGTCTGAGTCTTTCCAGATTGAAATGTTTCTTTGTGTTTTTTGGACAGCAGGGGTTTGATCCTCAGATTCTGTCTTGTGCCCAGTCTCTTTCTTATTGTTTAGAAATTAATGCTCATCTAACCTAAGCCTCTAGTGCTTCAGATGTTGTTTAAGTTATTTGTGACATACTGAATGACTTGCTGGTGTGTTCTGGGAAGGCTCTGGCCTGTTCTGTGTTTTCAATGGGACATGGTACATTAAAAGCTGACTATATCCCATCTAGTAGACTACAAGATGAACACACAACATCCAGAAGTTAATTACACTAGATGATGAGTATACGAGAAGGAAGGTGTATAACATCCAGAAGATACAAAGTAATAAGAAATTTGTCCAAAGTATATTGTAGCTACATACTAGTGATTAAACTACATGGATCAGGGGAAGAAGCTGATCTCTTCATTTCCTAGACAATTACTCTCCACTATCTGTGTTTCTATTACAAGTGAGCGCAAATCTTTGTCTGTATTCTGCTAATGTTGAAAGAACACAATTCTGCATTGAGGCATTTCCATTAAAAAAAGAAATGAAATTAAAATCACACGTAAATAAGCTTGTAAGTCACTAAAAATCATGACATCAGTGTCTTATTCAGGCGTTGGAGCAACAAGCCCCACCTACTTGGAAGTTGCTGCGTTTTTGGGGAAATTGTACTCTGCGATTTTACAGAACAATTATTGATTCAACATGTTGGAATGACACAACTTTTTATGAACTGTGTGATGCTGTCAGAGCTCTGGTGGAGCCAGCTGGACAAAAAA
>NW_015115174.1:54895-61939 GCF_001443285.1 Poecilia latipinna | reverse complement strand
ATCTGTGAAATGCTCCAACAGAGGCTGCTGCTGAAGTCACACATCTTTCCAATTATTGATTCAACATGTTGGAATGACACAACTTTTTATGAACTGTGTGATGCTGTCAGAGCTCTGGTGGAGCCAGCTGGACAAAAAAAGAACAAAAAATATATATATATCATTCTCGTGCTACTTCCTGTCGTGTTCTTCTTCATTTTCACCAGTAGTAACATCCTGCTGTTGATCACATGACTTGTGCCACCTCACCCCAGAGCAACAGCACTTAATGGAATAAGGGTCTGAAATTGCCGTGTTTCCACAAAGCAAATGTATTTTTGTAATTTCAATTCAAACACAGCTGCTGTCACCCTGGTCAGGTAACACTGATGATGTTTGTATTTACGAATAAACAAAGAATCATCACTGCAGCTCTTTTCAGAAGCTTACAAGAGACGCGTCCTGCTGCAGGCAGACAGGTGAGTGGGATGTAAAGTGGACAAGGAAGTCTCCTCTCCCTGGAAGTGCAGATCAAAGCTGCCGGCTCATCAAGCGGCTTGTCGTGTGTACACAAATCTGGCTCTCTGTGTCTGTCTTTGCCTTCATGCCTTTTTGACTTCGTCACGTCAGTGTGTTGTAACTAAGGCGCCAAGTCGGTAGTGCTACAATACGTGTCAACATATGTGCTTGTAGTAAGTCGCCTTTAGTCACTCAGTTTAGGAGATTTCACAACTCCAAGAGAAGGTGGCGGCCTTATTTTTAGACGCTATGCTCAAACAAACTCAAACAAGAGCAGGAACCTCCTTCAGCATGTCTCTGTGTGTCACACTTGTTCTGTGGCGCTTCGCCCATATAGGTGCAGAGTTACTTGGCTCCAAAATAGCTCCAAAGTAGGGGTGAGGGCCACCTAAAAACTCCTCTTTCTTTCTTCCCCCCTTCACACAACTTTTATTTTGACAAGGCTTGGAGAATAGAGTATTTATATATGGGGCTGTGTGCTGTGGTTTCCCCACAATTACAGAGTGGCAGTGCTTAGACTGGGAGGCGTGCTGGAGGTTTATGGAGGGGGACATGAAGGGACCAGCCTTCCAGAGCCTCATCCAACCTGATCTATAGACTCAAATGCCATGACTTTATGCTGAAAGGTGACTCACACCTAGATCATAGTGCAGCGTAAGACTCCGGTTTGAAAGAGGAAAGTACACAGGTTGACACGCTCACGTTGCCAACAGGCCTTCTCGTCGCAGCAAGGCTCAATTTCAGTGTTTAGAAGTTGGTCAGTAATGTTTTGAGTGGTTCTAGCGTGGGCTCCAGCTTCTCTTTGTAGCTCTGCTGTATTATGGTTGCGACATAAACAAGGATTTTCTACCAAAACGTCTTGCACAACCGCAGCAAGCCACGTAGAGGAGAGCAGTGGGAGTTTGTGTTTGTTTCATGGACGCTGTGTTGAATCTGGCGTTGGCCCCTGCAGGAGTGAACTGAGGGGTGGAGGGGGGGTGGGGTAGAGCAGAGGGTTTGTGGTTCTGCCGGGAGGAGAAAAGGGGTGCGAGGGGGGGGAGGGGGATTGGAAGTCAGTCAGGGTGGAGGCTGAACCACCTTCCCTCCACAGTTCCCCCGGCCCGAACTCCCCAAGCTCACGTCCAGCTGAGTGGAGGAGTTTCATCCAGACGCTTAAACTACATCATCTCCTCATCTTTTTTCCCTCTGGCTCTCTGGTCCTAATAGATGGCATGCCAGGCCAGCAGCAAAAGAAAATATACTTCTGGCTGCTTTACGAGGACTGTGTGTAATTCAGGGACTGCACAGGCCAAAAAAAAAAACAAAAAAAAAACTGGTGCCACAAGAGAGTAAATTTAATTAAACACATCTTTCCCAGTCTGCAGCAAACACAATAGGTAGCTCTTTTGATGCGGATGTAAGACTTTTTTTTTTCTCTCACCACTGAACTTTATATTGCTTCAGACTTGCTCTTGCCTGTCTATATGTCATGCCTGGCTTTGAAATGTAATACATCTGCAGGGTTGTGAGCCTGTTGTGTCTCTGAGAATGGGAATGACGGATACCTGCGAGGGGGGAAAACAAACAGCTCCGGAGCCGCCGCTGACGGATCCGCATACAGTCTATGCCACGTTCTGACATTTATTCCCCAGTCCTCCTACTTCCAAACTGATCACCTGAATCTCTTCGTTCCTGTTTCCCCTGCTTGGTCTTGTTCCCACCTACGCCTGAGTTTTAGTCACTATGGCGGCAAAACAAACACGCGCATTAACAGCAGCGTTTCAGTCACAAAAAGCCGCGTTCTCTGCAGACATTAAGGGATACCATGGTGGCCGAGCGGAGACAAAGGCGCATTAAGGTACACAGAGGCTCCGCGGCGTTTGCTCGTGTTTGTGGTCGGCAGACTTAGGGAGCATTTTTGATGTACACACTGCGGTTTCAAGCATAACTGGGAATAAATGGGAGAATTCTGTGATGTCACATGTGAACTGTTAGGATGCTGCCACTTTAACCAGTGGAAGGCTTTCTGTAATACGAGCTGACTGTAAATCATAACCACAGACTGTGATATGCTTTGACAGAGCCGTGATTGTTCCACATTGTCTCCCTTCATAAGTTCAGCATGGACTAACTCGTGTTCAGTTGTTTTTTTTAATGTGTTTAAATGCTGTTGAATGACATTATCTATGAATTAAAATATTAACGACATAATCACGTTATTTTTAGTCTGAGCTCAGTCAATATTTATCTACATCCTGTTGCTTCTTTCTTATTTTCTATCCATGCATTTCCACTGATCAGGCATAACATTATGACCACTACCCTGCCAGCATGCCTAGGTGGGCCACATGTGGGGAAAAGGAGGGCAGACCACATGGATCCCATATGGGTTTGTCCGCGGGTCCAACGATGGCCCCCCATGGATTTGCCCATGTAGGGCCAGAGCCCACATGGGCCCTACATGGGCCCTATATGGTGGTGGCCCACATGGGTTTGTCCATTTAGGGCCCATGTAGCGCCCATGTGGGCTGTGGCCCTACATGGGCAAACCCATGTGGGGCCATCGTGGAACCCGCGGACAAACCCATATGGGCCCCATATATCAGCCCTCCTTTCCCCCACATGGGTCCCACCTAGGCATACACCATTGAAATAAGGCAGTACTGTAATGGCACATCTGTTCACAGTCTTATTCAGGCTGATATATTTCACTTAGTCTAAAACTGTTCAAAGTTTAGACAAAAAAAAAATCATAATGTCCACAAAAATATCTGTAAACAATGCAAAAGTGGCTCCGCAAGGCATTATAAACTAGTTTGATGAACTTTTCAGTCGTGATGTTTTGGTATCAATATGCTGAAATTTGAAATTTATAAATTTATTTGATAGGCATAATGTACAGTCATTAACATTTCTGTAAATGTCCCAGAATTATCTTTATGAATATGTTTTCATCTTCAGTCCTGTGACAATGAGAAGTTTGTTTTGCTAAAAACAAACAGAGATTACACAAAACAATGTTAAGATGACTTAACTATACAAGTTTTGTCAATAAATACAATTAATGCAGAACTTTAAAACAAAGGAAAATAAAATATAATTATTATAATGAGTAAAAAGTCATCAAACTATTTTAATCCTTCATCAAGATGGCAACTATGTCAGAACATTAGGGCCATGGTAAGAAAAAAAATATAATAAAGTCATACCAGAATAAAGTATAAATAATACAGCAATATAGCTGTAGTTATACAAGAATACATTTTTTATATTTGTGAAAATAATGGTTGACATCACAAGTTATTGACACATTTTCCCAGATGGAAAGAAAATTATCTTATTTTAATAATGGAGATGTAAAGAAAAAAAAAGAAAAAAGAAAACTGAAATGACAGCAAGACTGCTTCTAGATATCATCAGAGATGGAGCTCATTTCATTGCAACTTTAAAAATGTTAGTTTTGCACCAAGAATGCACATTTCCAAGCAAGAGAGCTGTTGTTAATAATTCAACGTCTGCAGAATGTTGAGGAGCTTTACTTCCTAAAATATAATAATATTAATAGCTTCACAACATGAAGAACAAATATACTAAACTATATTTTATATTTTTCCTCTGTATTTTTTATTGTAAAAGAACAACACGTTTAGAATTTCATTGTATGTTCTTCCTTAAAAAAATCTATTTATATTGCAGCTCGCATTATGCTGATAAATAAATGTCCAATGTTCCAATAAATGAATATGCTTTAATGCACTGTCTCCTTTTTCATTTTCAAACTCACACCATCACTGCTTTTTTTTTCAGCACAAACATATTTAGTGTAGTCTTATTTTTTTCTGTGGTTCTTCCTCTTCTCTCTGCACTTTGAGGCAGATCAAATAGGCGCTGTTCCCATCACCTGTCAGAGGAATGTGCCAGCACTCCCATCCATCAGCAGCTCGACTTGATCAGGCCTAGCCAAAGCTCACTGCGGGGCACGGAGAGCCCTGAGGGAAAGCACCGCCCTCCCTACCTGGCTGATGCACCAGAATGTTTGTGTCTATGAATCCGTGGGGTTTTTTTTCTTCTTCTTCTTCTTCTTCTTCTGCCGTGCAGGTAGAGGCCGACTCATTGGGCTTGCAGTCATGCGTGTTTACGAGGCATCGACGCAGGCAGCGGTTTCGTCACGTGACCCAACATGTCCTGCCCTGCCTCGCGTCCTATGTGATGTCTGCGGTTTAGACAGGGCGTTCCAGCGCGCTCACTGCCGCGCGGGGAGAAAGAGGGGATTTGGCATGTGTCAACAGGCATACCTGTAACCTGGGAGATGCGCCCTGCAGGCACCTAGTGATTTTCTCATGACTGTGACGGCCAGACGCAGACGACAAGGCTTGCAAAAGTAGACTCCTCAGCGGGACTGAGGTGGCTTAGCGTGGCGTCAGACGCACACACCGCTGCATTCCACCGGGATGCTCCCCATGCAAAAGGGAGGGGCGTCGCACACACACACACGCACGCACGCACACACACCGCTTTGCCTGTGCGCGAGACTGCGTGTGTTTGTTGGCCTGTTTTTGTGAGCGCAATCCCAATTACTGTTTGTGTCTGTGGCCGTTCAGGGCCAATGTCATGACGGCGTTAAGGGAACGGAGCGTCGGTCCAAGCCTGAGAACCCGAGGAACCTGAGTAGACGTCAGGGGACTAACAGAGAGTCAGAGGGGCTTAGCCTGGCCCGACACAAACACTTACCCACTGCGTCTGCTGTCTCCATCACTGTGTACTGGAAAACAAAAGCTTTGCTTGAGACACTGGATCTGAGGAGTCCCTCTGATTCGACTGCCAGGCCCTGAGCTTTCTGCTCCATATCTCGTGTTTGTTTTGGGTTCTGCTCACAATATTCCTCTTGTATTTTTTTCCCTCCCTCTCTCTCCCATGCCATTTTGTCTGAAGTCATTCCCTATCCCAAGCAGCAATGGGAGGTAAAGGTGTGTGTTTGTGTCAGTCTGGAGACAAAAGAAAAGCCTTACGTGTGAGAATCTGTGGGGTCTTCGACTGACATTGCAGCACATGTCAGACAAAAGCGAGTGATTGCAGTCATCTGTCAGAAGATGAAACGGTTCTTCAGAGGAGCTGAGCTGTTCTCACAGCGCCACACCTACAGAGCGCTGGCTGACTGAAGGCACAGAGCCTTTGAGCTGCAGTGGCTGCACTGCATTCTTTGTCAATCAGACATTGTTGTTTTAGCTTCTTTTTGTCTTTGTCACACTGAAATGTTACAGATAGTCACAGAACTATTTAAATAAAGGAAGGATAACCTGAGTAAATACAAAATAATGATTTCCTTCAATAAGGGAAAACAGCTATCCAAACTTGCCCCTAATTGGCTGATTAACCACAGTGTTTGCCAGACCTGCACTGCAAAAACACAAAGTTAAGCAAAACTAACCTACAAGAAGCTTTTCAGCAAGATGTAAGAGTTTGTTTTAAATCAATAATTTATGAAAATATTTCACTTAAATCCAGACACTTTTCCCATGTTAAAAGTGAAATAATCTGCCATGGAGCTAGAACTTTTTCATCAATATTTAAGGAATTATTAACTTAAAACAAGCTCATATAACTTTAAGAAAAGTTACCTGTAAGTTAGTTTTATCTTATTTAAAGTGCACTAAGATTTTTGAAGTAGAACCTAATTTAAAAAAAAAGTATCTTTGTTTTCTGGTTGAAATCAACATTTTTCTGTCAGTGACTGTGGATATATATTGTCTATAAATGTATCTGTTTACTGTCTGTGCATGCTGCATATCATGGGACTTTGACATTTATCTACTTCATTGGTTCATTCATTCATTTTGGTGTCTTTTCAGTATTTATGTCACTTTGATCCTGTGTGGTGTTTTAATGTGTATAAAAATAAAACTGGATTAGATTTACTTCTAATTATTTTTCTCAGAACTGTTTGCTTCACACTATCATAAACAGGTTGTCTTACATGCTTGTTGCCTCAGTTACAGCATGTGGTCACAAACAGAACCTCGCACAAAATTCCTCCTCACCTGTCATCACCAAATAGCGAAATCAAAACCTGCGTTCACCGTTTCAGTTTTGGCAGAGTCTCCCTCCTGAAACAGATCTGACTTCTCAACTGAACAGCCTGGGCTAATAAAGACGAGGCACGAAAACTGATTAGTGTCAAGGATTTACATTAGTGCTGCTTTGTTGTGTATTTGCTTGGTGGAGAGCCAAATGAAGACATCCCGATATGGTAATTAAGGAAAGCTGGTAGTCTTTTCAATGAAGTTGTGTAATAACAATAGCAGGGTTCCTCCATTACTAGAGATAGTGCATCAGGGGAATCTCTAATTGCCCTAATTATCAAGGGAAACCTGTATTCTCGTGGGAGGGCAGAGCCAGCAGGACCCTGATTGATGTTGTGTCATTACATGGTCCATTAGCTGATGACTGTTGACACCAAAAAATACTATTAGTAGCTGCAGTTACAGGATTTCTATGGTTGCACCTAGTAGCCCGCTTTTTCCCACCGCTACAGTGTGTGCTAACCAACTAGCATCATGGCCTGTTGGT
>NW_015115174.1:18534-48894 GCF_001443285.1 Poecilia latipinna | reverse complement strand
GAAAAAAAAATTGATTTGCTAATTGTTCAGACTTTGACATCGAATTAATGTGTTTTTCTCTGTTTTATGTGTTCAGTCTGTTAAAATTGAAGTAGCTTTTTTATTAAGAATATGTTTTATATGTTTGTTAAAGCTCTCACCATGTTGTGGCAGTTTGTTATGAGACAGATAATCTGTGAAAACGTCGATCTGCTCCACCTCTTCCATGAGCTGCTGCAGCTGCCTGAAGAAATGCTCCGCTCCTGAACAAAAACAGCCAATCAGAGCCAGGAGGAGGGGCTTAACGCCGTCAGTCATCCTGATGTACTCACTGCTCTGTGCGCTAATGGCAGAAAATATCTCGCTGTTACAGAAAAAAATCTTATCCACCGTCATCAGTGGCTGGGCTAACTAGCCTCAGCATTCACACTAGCAGAGAGTAAGGCAGGAGGCTGAGACAAGATGAGAAATGCCACACAAGATTGTGATTGACAGCGCTAAGACCCGCCTCCTGGCTAGCTGGTCATCCCAAAATATCCTTAGGTCTGAACGTGTCTGTGTGTGTGCATGATAGTTTTCTATGTGTATCTTTGTTGCTGTGTGACAGACTGGCACCCTGTCCAGGTGTACCCCACCTTTTGATTACTGACTGCTGGACACCAGATCAGCCAAACCTGTTCAGACGTTATTAGCAAGTAGCTTTATTGCCAGGTGAGGTTTGATTTATTCATTTTGATCTGATCATTGATTTCAAGTCTAACTCTTGTTTCAGACTCATATTTTAATGCAAGATAGGCACTAATTCCCGAGTTGCTCTGTTGTGTTTTGTTGCCAAAGCATTTAAGAAGCTTCGTCATTGTTTCAGAATGCTGCACAGGATGTTTTCTGGACACGTTGATCCCTTTGGTACATACTGAGTATTTTTAATCACAAGGCCCTACTTGAGTGTTGTTGCATCCCCATTCTGTTGTTCTCACATCACAATTGGGTTGACTATACTGCCCTGACCTCCACAGTCACCACATCCACTAGAGCAATCTGCTCTAACCAAATGATGCTATCATGAACACAATTGCTAGTCTGCAGTTATAAAAATGTACCTTTTGAAATTTTCTCCCTATTCCATTGGATTCACCTGCTTCTTTTTCCTTTTAAGGAATTAGTGGCGAGAGTCACACTACCAACCTGTCCTGTATTCTAGTAGCACCGTCTCTGTAAGTTCACCATCACTGCAGTTTTTCTGGCCTCTCATCTCCAACATTGCTAATTGTAGAAGTGGAATTTTTACCCTCTTCATTCTTAGAGGCTTACAGAATGATGCTGAATTCATTTCTTAGGCAGTCATCAATGTGTGGACATTATAAGCAAACAAGTCAGGCAAGGTTTACTGAAGTAGTAGACTACAGCCCACTAAATGTAGAAACAGCCTAAACTCTAAATATTGTATTTATTTTGGTTAAATCGCAAAAAACAAACACAAATCTATGATGTAAATTAATAATTTAGCTTAAATAAATTGTTTTTTCCAGAATTGTATTTTTGGAACAATACAGGAAACTGCCGTGTAACGGTTGACCACGGTTTCCTGAAGGTCAAGTGACAAATCAAAGCTCTGGTCTCTTACAGTCTTTGCTTTTACTTAAGGTGTTGCGTCAATGGATGCATTGTCTAGCTCTATCAAGTCCATAATGGGTTTGTTGCCAGAGGACATCTTGGAACGTTAGAGGGATAAAGTGTTTAAGAAAGTGATTGAAGATATTCCTGCCAGATAAAAGAGCCATCTTAACACTGAAGATCCAGGCAGTGAAATGAGACAATTAGTATTCTTTTTTTTTCTTCTTTTTTTTCTGTGGTTCGGATGATTTCGATGTTCTTCCTCCAACAAAGGAACCATCACCACTGACAGAGAACAGCGTTGGCGGCATTCTGGAGAACAACCAGCAAACAAACACAATGTCTTCACCTCAGATGAACCCGGCTCGTAGGATCGCTTTGTGCTCGGGGCATGTTTCCAGTTAGCTCTTCCTTTGTTGTGCCGCCAGCTTGTTACTCTAGAAGGGTTCCCTGTAAGAGAATATTCCATTTTTTATTTGTTATTTTTTGCTTCTATTACGGCATGCGCCCCCGTTTTCATGCACTTACGTTTTCATGCACATACACATGGATAGAAAATCCGAGTGCTTCAAGGTCTCAAAGCCGCCAGAGCGGTGGAGGTGTCGGGGTGATGTCGGCGCTAAGCCTGGGCCATCTCGTGTCAATAGGTTTGGATTAGTCACACTCTGAGGTGTGCCATGTGCATTATTTATCACCAGTCTCGCTTGTCGCTCCTCACCACCCCAATGTTGCATTCACTGTCATCTCCAGACAGGATTTATGCCCCTAGTGTGAAACAGCAGGACAGAGAAGATCAAATTAATTAAGGAAATGGACATAAAATGTCTTCAGACCACACTGACACTTTAATGGCCTCTTTTACCAACTAGTTAGAGTGCGTGAAGATGCAGCTGATTAGCGGTCAGTCACACTCAGAGCTGAAGTGTTTGGATATTAACAAGAGAGAGCAGCCCTGGTAGTCGACACGCTCTCTTGTTTTCAAGGACTTACAAAGCAGCGTCGTGCCAGAGGTCTGAAGAGGGACAGATAGATGGGGTTGGAGGGATTTCACAGTCGCTGTGAATTATTAAATATGATCAGGTTTCGGCTGTTGTTGTATATATACAAATCCCCTGGCACAGGGTGGAAAGGCCGTGGTTATTCTTTTACAGTGGAAAGAAAACCAACACCAGTAATCTCTACAAGGTGTAGGGCAGAATGGGATCAGGGTGAGTGGTTTGTTTGTTAAACAGCTTCCAATGCACGCAAAGATATGTGTGTTTTCCAGGCGGAGCAGTTTTTAACGTGGGACAGAGTGATTAAAAATAAACAGCTCAGATTAACTAACCTACTGTAAAATCATCATATACTTCATAATCATTGCTTGCAGTGTATTTAACCTAAGGGGCCGTTTTTATGTGTTTTCCAGGCACATGGTGCCGTTTAACAGCACAATCAAGTAACTATGTTAACTTCATTTATAAAAATTGTCACCTTCCTAGCATATTGGACTAAGTCACTTTTTGCCAAAAGTGATTAAGGCAAAGAAAAGAAAATCGCTTTTATCAAAAAATGACTTAGGTCATCATTTTAGAAAGATGGCCAAATGTTGTATATATCAAATACAACTTAATAGTAATCTTACTTCATAATTTAAGCCTTAAAATTGGGCTTCTGTCTCTTTAAAAATTCCTGTTCTTTCTGAAACTCAGGAAGTAATCAGAACGTGGTTCCTCTGTTAACCCTTCAACTATGTTTTACCAGAGTTGCTCTGAGAAGTAGCTCCTATAATGATCTCAGTAGAAGTACAGTTTCACCAGGTGTTTGCTAACTGCTGCTGGCTAGTCTGAAGGAGCTGAGCCAAGGAGCTTAGAAACCCCAGCTCTGAGGAAGAACTGTGTCTTGAAAGCGGTGCTAGGTCCAACCAGGAATTTTGAACAGCTCAGTGGTTGCCGCAGAGATTAAAGGATTTCTCAAATATGCATGAAAGAATCGAGGTAACACACCAGGTATGTTTATGATGAACATTCTAACATGCTGTAAAGTCTAAAAGAGTCGATTCACACAATACTGCCCCTTTAAGAGTTTAGATTTGCAGATAGCGTGAGCTCCCTTTGATTTACTCTCTAATAATCTCTCCCAGAAGGAGTCAGTGAGGAGGAAACTGACAGGTCGCTCATGACAGGTAGTGTTATGCAGGAGTTTGCTTAAGACACCTTAATGCTGCAGGCTAAAACAACAACATGAGAGCAGTGAGAACAGTTCCAAACAGGAAAGCATTAATACAGGGTGCCAAAACAAATTCTTCAGTTCTTCAGACTCCACCGAGCTTTGTTACACTGTATTTATGACTGATGTTGTAATTTAATCTACTGTAAGTACAAAACTGTTAGTTAACAGACAGGAAAGTTAACAACGATGAGTTGCTTTAGTAGTTTTGGAAATGTGACATCCAATGTTGTGATTGTGTCAATATGAAGCAAACTGCTATGTGGCTTAGTTTGATTCAGAAAGGGACTCAAATGTGACTGGAGACCAAATCAGAGAAGAAGCTTTAACAGCACTGCTAAGAGATTAGGTGAAGGGCTTTGGTTAAAGAAATTATTATTCTCAAACTACAACGGAAAACTTCCCTTCAAAAAGTCAATACAATTAAATGCACTCTCAGCAAATTTAAAAGCATCAAAAAAGACAAGATTGATGTGTCATTAAAATGTTAAAACCTCCCATCGTGCTGCCACTGTTCCCCTGACCCTGCAGCAGAAGCAATCCACCAGAACCCAAACCTGACGATGTGTGGCTTTAACAACAAGGTGTTATATGTTATGTAACATTTCATTTATCTGTTTCATGTGTACAACGGAATGCACATGGTTTTATTTGTATTTGATGAGTAAGAGACGGGTCGTTTACATGTAAGAATAATGAATTCCCACCAAGCGTAATTGATTACAGGGAAAAATTGGTTGGAAAACCACTAAAATGTTCCGTCAGACCATCCATACGACTTAAATGCTTTTTAACAAGATGCAGAGAAAGTGCTAAAATAATTCTACATAGTTCTCTTAAACTTTATGGATCATAGAGCAACATGTTGCCCCCACCTCCTCCCATCCCACACACACACACACACACACACACACACACACACACTCACACACACACACACACACACACACTCACACAAAGTTGGGAAATGTTTCTGGTCAAGATGGAAGCATCAGGCTGCAGGCTAGGTACCAGAGCAGATGCCTGACTAACTAACAAGCTAATATTAGTTAGTGTTGTGTCACTCTATGAAGAGGGAAAATATATTACCTACTGTATTATATGTGCTTGAAAACTATGACTTTGATATTCCTGTTGTTTAATAATGAGGCAACATTACCACCTCTCTTTTCAGCCGTATTCCCTGTAGATCGTTTCAGTCGACTACTGATGATCAGCCAATTCTTCCACCAGATAAAGGAAGAAAGACACTCAGCCTTTGTCAACAATTCATTAAAACTATGGAACTCTTTTACCTTTTATTAATAGAGAAATCTGCTCACTAAATTACTTAGAAAAAAGACTTTAGATGATTTAAAGAATATATATTTGAATATTTCTGTTTAGCTTTTATTTTCTTTTATCTATTACGTTTTAGATCTTATTTTACAGTTGTCATTTCTATCTTCGGCCTATCTTCTTAAGGATTACACTCCAACTGTTAGTCAGCATTTTATTGTTCTTTCGTACACGATGTGACCACAGCAGACTAATGTGGCTGTGAACGCTTGTTTTTTTACTAGCCCATCATGTGAGGGTTGATTAGGGTCTGGATGTTCTTCCTCTGGGGTGCAATGGAAAATCCCAGTCTGTCCTATGCATCACCGTGTTAATGTAAGGCCTTATGATGGGGGAACGATGACTGAGCACAGAATGGGATTTTACTTGCCAAGATCACTGGGTGGCAGTGTTGAGCCAAAACTGTGTTGAAAGCTGAAGGTGGGCGGAGCTGAGAGGAGGACTGAGCTGTGGCTCTGTCCTGGTTGTACAGTGTGTCCTCCACAGGCTTGATGGAAATGTTACAGATAAGCATTGCAACGCCAGATCCACGTAGGAAAACTGCTGAGAAAATTCTGATTCCATGTTTTTCTTAACAATAGCTCACCTGTCACTTCCAGGTGTTGAGGCAGTCAGTGGGCAGTCCAGTCCTAATGCAGAAACCCTTTTTTTTCGACTGGATGACCCTATTGTTCCCCTGATAGTGACTGAGAGCATTGTGTGTGTAGCTCTTGATTCTGAAGGACTTACATTTCAGCACATCTGGCCCGGAGAAGAAAGCCCCTGTCTCTACTTTCCTATAACAGTGATAAGAGGACAAGAGGAAACTTCCAAGGGAACCTCGTTTTAGTCATCAGATGATGATGAAAAGGCCTGCTGTGGATTCACAAGTGTTGATGGCAGCTGTTTGCACTCATTTGATGGATGGCTCCCACACAAAAACTATTTACAAATGTGTGTCTGTTTATTCAGATAAGTTTTTTTATTATTATTTTCTAGCTATTTATCTGAATCAAACAGTCGTGTGTACAGAATATTTTTTTGTTTTGTTTTGATGTTTTGCTTTTTTTAATCTCTGATATTCTGACCCTGTGTAGACCTCTCTGTCTCAGTCTTAATGGTCCTTTGTTCAACCTGCAGTCCCACAGGTCAGGGGTCAACTGCACCTGAGGGTGATTCCCGCAAACAAAAGTTCTGTTTACTGGCACCAAGTGACCACTTCCCTGTCTCCTGTAGTGGAGAACTGGAACACACACAGGACAAAGACAGCCCAGATGAGGCTGCTATTGGCAGGATCACACGTGTGTGCTTTCAAGTATTAACATGCTCTCAGCCATTGTTTAGAGCTATTCTAGTTTCTCAACACACTTTGATGCTGACAGATCATTTTCTTATAAATACACAACATGCTAAAAAGAATTAAAAAGCAAGACAAGATGTGTTCTGAAGAAAGTAGGAGATGTGAACTGCAACGGCAAATTCAAGTTTTGTTTTGTTTTTGTTACGTTAAAAGAAACACATTCCTCAAGATAGATCTTTAAAAAAATAGTTTAAAAAATCTGAATTAACACAGTGGTGTGCAAAGTGTTTGATTCCTTCCAGATTTCCTGTTTTTTATTTTTATTTTTTCAGAACATCAAATCAATTTAAATATCAATCCAAAACAACACAAGTAAACACAAAATGCTGCTTTTAAATGGAAAAAAATCTAACTTAAATGGTTCTATGTGAAAAGACGATTGGTCCCCTTGTTAAAACATAACTTATCTGTTGTGTTTTAACTAAACACAATCGGACCTGATCACTGCCAACCTGTTCTCAATCAAGACATCACCTCAGCTGACCCTGATGACACAGTGAAGGGCAGCAAAACATCCTTAAAGCAGGACAAAGACCTTCAGGAGGATGTGAGAAGGAAAGTACCTGACACCTATCAGTCTGTAAAGGCTCACAAAGCCATTTCTAAAGCTTTGAGACAGTCGTTATCCACACACTGAGAAAACATGGAAAAGTGGTGATGCAAACCTTTGGAGTAATTTTGAACTAGAATTACCGCACATTCAACCAGGCATTTCATTAAAACAGCATCAAACCAAAGCATGGTGGATGTAGTGTGCTGGTCTGCAGCTGCTTTGCTGCGACTTGCTGTGACAAATGAAACCTTGAATTCTGCTGAGGGCCACATGTTGGTGACCTGAAACACTTTTTTTCACCACTGTGTGTCTAAGCTGTCGAACTCAAATCCTAAAACCATGTTAGTAAAAGCGAGAGGGGGGCGTTTTTCTAGAACAGGGAAGTTTGTTAAAGTTGATAGGAAGATGGATGGAGCTGATTGCTGGGCAATCCTGAAACCAAACCTGTTAGAAACATTTGAGACTCGGGTGGAGGTTCACTGAGCTGAACATGCTTCCAGTGTTACAACAACACAGTCTTGGCCTTAAGCATACAAAGATCTGATTGGTCCAATTAACACCCAGCTCCAAATCTCACTGGAAGTCTTTTAAAAGGCTTCAGAATCCTGATCACTGATGGTGTTGAGCCTCTTCAGGGTGTATTCCCACTCTTACTATTGGCTGCTATTATTAGTAGATTATTACTCTTACCTTATTATCATTATTATCATTAGTTTTTATTTTATTTTATTTGTTGTTATATAACAGTTTATTAAGAGTTTATAGGGTGTACATGGGCAAGGAGTTGCTAATTATTCTGATGTTGTATATCCAGTTGTTATTTACAATTGTCATTATTATTATTATTATTATTATTATTATTATTATTATTATTATTATTATGGGTCTGTAGATTTCAAGTTAGCTTGTAATCATTTATGTAATGTGATTTTTTCTTTCTTTTCTTTGATTCTTTTTTTTGTACAAACATATGAATACCACAACATGGTTTTAATTACAAATGTCTGATAATTATTGAGTTGGTAAGTAACATAGTTCATTAAATTGAGATAAGGAGTAGGATTAAAACAGTGTTCACATCTCCCTGCTCCTTTTCAAACAGAACAATAGCACTAAGCTAATTATTATGCTCGTGTTTTGACTTGTCCTACTGATGGCTTGTTTTCTTGTTTTTAAAAACCTGTTTGAAACAAATAAATGAATGAAAAAATTATAATGAAATGCTGGAGACAATCCTCACCGTCCTGTGAGAATAAAATGGATATAAAAGTGGATGGATGGACGGACGGACAGAGGGACGGAAGTTATTGGTTCAATTCCAGCTTCCTCCCATCACATATTGATGTGCCCCTGGGCAAGGAACTTAACCCTAAGCTGCCTAGCAGTGTGTGTAGTGGTGTGTGAGTGTGTGTTCATGACGGCATTCACACCTTTTAAAGAAGAGTGAGAAGGAGAACAACTTTTTACATCAGTCTTTGAAAGTCTAAAATTGTACCAAACATCACCAAATAAGTTGTTAGAAGTTCCTTTTTTAAGACTCTTAAAACTTATCTGCAGAGTGGCCAAATTGGCAACTGTATTAGCTAAACATTGGTCTTCATGTCAGCATTCTTTTTTCACTTTGAGGTGGTCTAGTTTGCTAAAATGCTAGAAAACAAGTTATGTTGATTTGTTAATTCATTTTCATCTTCTTTATCCTTGTTTCTGCTCAGACATCAGAAGATACGGTCTTTAGTTTAGCCTTGCACAGGAAGCCAGGCCTTCTCTGAGTCGGGGGCAGCAGATGGGAATCCTAAAGCTGCCTCACATCTGCCCACACAGCCGAGGATAATGGGGAGGTTCCACCAAACAGGTTGAATGGATAGAGAAGGACTCCTGGGTTGTGTGTGAGGAACGGATGGCAGCAGTTGGCTGGGAGGATTGTTGGCAGAGGGCGGGAGGCGAATGTTACCTGTCAGGACATGAGTGCAGCAGGTAAACCCCCTTCCCCAAGGCCCCTTTCTTGTTTGCTTGAACTCACAAACACACTGAAGTCAGCCCCCTCCACCTGTTACTCGGATTGGGAAACAGCAGGGTGCCTCCCTCCACCCATCCCACCTTTTATCGACATCGTCTCTGTTTCACCCGGCCCTTTTCTTCCCACATAGCTTGGGGCTAGCTCGACAGCGCCCTGACCCTGTGATGATTACACCCTTTCGCTCCTGAGTGTTTTCTATGTCCTTGAGTTAAGACATTTTCTAGTGCAACAGTTTTAATGAAAATCTTTAAAATATCAAAGTGGTACTCTTTTAGGGAGACTCCATGTATGGAAAGTGAGGCACAATTAAGAACATTTACCTTCTGATAATAATTTACAGTTCACCAGCAACACTTTTAAAAATTCAGGTTTGGGCTGATCCCAGGATAACCATTTTTGAAATACCCTGTTACTGCCTGAGTAACATCCATCCATCCATCCATCCATCCATCCAGCCAGCCAGCCAGCCAGCTAGCTAGATAGCTAGCCAGCTAGCTACAGGTCAGTAGTCAGTGCCATTTCACTGTTGTGCTATCTTTGATTTTTATTGACCAAAGCACTGGTTTGCTGTGTCACCCATAAGACCTGCTTTCAGTAAACTGAAAGCAGGTCTTATGGTGTTCTATAAAAATGGTTTTCCTCTTTCCTCTTGCCTCAGTAAAGACCAAGGTTAGTCTCTTGGCTGTGTCTTTCTTAAAACTTGTCTCATTTCCTGTTGATGGTCTGTGCAGAGATGTATTAAGGGTCTCCCAGGCTTCATCCAAAGTGTATAAATTGGCCCAGTGTTATCAAATGACATTTTCATATTCAGTCAACATTATCTCCTCCTCCAGTGAATCAGTGACCTCATGTCCCTACTCGTGTCACATACATTAAATCTCCCTGTGTGTCTTTCAAAGAGACGCAGTGGAGTGGCTCCAGCTCGTCATGCAGGGCCGTGTCACCATGTCACCATGTCACCATGTCACCCCACCTTCGCCTGCTGTCAGAACATAACCGCTGGTAGTTTTAACACGTATTCAGTGGAATCTGGGAGACGCAGTCGAGCTCAAAAGCAATCAGTGATAATTGGTTATTATTTGCTACAAATATGTTTGTGAACAAACAAATCTTAAACTCATACAGCATCAGATTGTAGTTACGACAACACAACAATTAAAACAATAAAAATTTCTTTTGCAAAGTAAACTGACAAATTAAATCGGAAATTTAAAAGTTACTAAATTAGTTATTTAAATTTTTCATTTATCTCTGCTTTAACCACGAAATCAAATTTAATAGTGTTTTATTCTCAATAAATAATGTTAACATTCTAGATCTGTATTCTGTTAGAACTGAAGCATTTATGAGGCCCCTGATGATCTGGGGGCCCTGAGCAGGTGCTTAGTTTGCTTTTCCTTTGCTCTGCTTTGTCTTTCTCATTATGTCCTAGAAACATTATGTGTTAATAACTGCCACTAGAAGTGACATTAATTACGTTCACATCAGCGAGCGGTTAAAGGTGGGCCAGCCTGTCAGGAAGTCCTGGACCATTTTTCTCCGCAGTCCGGCCCTGGTGACGTGTGTATGAAAGGTGTGTGTGTGTGTGAACATGAGCATACAGCAACCCCATGACTGTTCTGCTCCGGATGAAGTGTGTCATTCAAACGTTGCTTTGAACTGTGAACACAGAGAGGACATAAAATGAAATATTTTCAATAAAATCTCAAAGCAGTGCGTGTTTTTCGACAGAAGTTGTTTGATGAAGAAACTTGATGTTAATCCAAAAATCAGTCATAAACAGCATCCAGGAAATGCCAGCATGGGCGTTTTATCTGATCATCACACGATATCTGGGAACAGACAGCAGAGATGGGACCCAAACATGTTAAGTAAAGTAGTTCTTTTATTAGATTAGATGATTTTTTTCTTCTTCTTCTTCTGGGGAAAGGAGGGGAGGAATCTTGGGTATAACTGGTCAGTTTAAAAACCGATTTCTACTAAAATTACAAAAGCTGAATTTAGTCCTTTTATTTCCTGGTGCATCACCAATATTTGAAATAAAGTCATCTGAGGACAGGGTGTGGTAATTAGCATTAATTTTATGAACTGATCGTTGTGGTAAGGCCAGTTGTATTACTAAAATGCAATTAGGCGTCCTCAAATAACTCCTGTCACAGGTCACTGTCGCTGTGTGAAACAGGCAATGAAATGTTTGAAACTGAATCTGTAGCCCAGTTACTATTTCTGTTATCGATGTATTATTCTATTCTGTCTTATATATAAGACAGAATAATATATAAAATGGAGGAAACAAAATGATTTGTGTTCGCATTAATATTTCTGATTCTGTGTGTGTATGAAAAAGTGCCACAGCTGTGATGGGCTCATGCTGATGAGGACATGCTGAGACCAGTTATGCGTTTCGCTCCCAGACTTTGCTGCTCATCCTCTCCAGTTCACACCAACACATCTCACCTGCTCTATCTTTTCTCCACCAAAGCATCAGTTTTCGAATCCTTCTCTCGTCTTTAAATGTCTCATCGGACTTGTTGCCCTGCCTCTCTGACCCGTTTCCCGGCGCCCCTCAGGCCAGCTGCTGCTGCTTGTTGGATCGGGTCGTTTCAGCCGTGAGTATTAGACTGGCTCCTTTTATTGCTGGGTTTTTTTTTTTTTAGACTCTCTTAAAAGTTATTTTCAGTAGCTTTTGACACAATGCGAGTCTGTTTGTTTCTGTTTTTGTTTTACTACAGTCTTGGTAGTTTATTGTTTTTCATTATATTTTATTCTTGTTCTTGTTTGTGTCTTGGTTTGATGTGTTTGGTTCTGAGCAGCACTTTGGTTAAACAAATTGTTTTTTAAAATGTGCTTTAAAATTAAAGCGGATTAGGATGATTACATTGTTTTCTTTTAATTATCGTGTCAGTCTCTAAACAAAACAAAATAAAGGGAAGTTTTACCATTTTTTTGTTCCTCTGAGTTTTTCTGAATCAGCTTTTTTTTCAGCTCTTTCTTGCAGAATAGCTACAGCTCAGTCACACTGAATGAAAAGTGCCTGTGAATATCAGCTCAGTAAAATCTCACCATGAATGATGGACGTGATTTAGATTTGGACTTTGCATGTTTATCTTCTGCCCCGGCCTCCAGAAGATTTTCCTGTAAGATTTCCACCTATTTAGCTAAATCCTTCTCCTCCATCAACTCACCGCCTTTACTGTCTCTGCTGAAAAGAAGTTTTCACACAGCATAATGATGCCACCACCATGTTTCACTGTGGGTTCATTTTAGAGTGATTGTTTTTTTCTTTATTTTAGTATCTCTCTTATTTGAGTATCTTTAAAAATATTGAACATGTAAACTGTCATGATCTGTGTTTCTGTGTGTTTATTGTAAGGGTTTTCTGTGACCAGTTCTGTCCTGTGAGTCTCTGTGTCTTCCCCGTTGATTGTTTCCCAGGTGTGTCTCGTTCCCTTGATTACCCCTGTGTGTATTTAGTCCCACCTGTTGTCTCTGTCTCTTGTCGGGTCCTTGTCTAATGTCTGATGTCTGTTCGTCTGCCGGCACAGTTGAACTGTGAAGTCCTGTGTCGGCATTAGCTCATCGTGTCGGTCCTTGTTGTCAGTTGCTACCGGTGTTTAGCTGTGTGCTAACTTCTCTGCTGTGCTGCCTGTTTTTGGACTGTTAGAGCATCTTCATCATTAAACTCATCATCATTTTCACCATAACCTGGGTCTCTGCGTCAATCCAGTCACATCAAATGTTTCCAACAACCCAAATAATACACAAAATCAAAGAAATAAAAGCAAATTAGTTCATAAAGGAAGTTATGTAGATTTAAATATTAGACTATAACTTGAACCCTCTTTTAGAATTTTCTGAATACTTTAGGGAAACGTTTTTTGTTTCTATTGGTCATGATAACTTGAAGTCTTCTGTCCTGACATCTGGAAGGTTGTGGAAGGTTCTGGAGTTTGGTCCTGTGTTTTCTGATGCTCAGCTCTTTTCTTAGATTTATAGGTCAGGTGACAGATTGGAGTTTCACTTTCTTTCTCTGGAACAAACGAAAAGTTTCCACAGTTGTGTGTTTGGGATCATTATCTTCCTTGGGAATCCACCCTACTTCTGTCTTCATACTCTGATCACGAACGTTCCGATATATTTCTGCTTCCTTTCTTCATGAAGTTCCAAGTCAACATGTGCTGTAAAACAGAAAACACAACAATATTCCAAACTCCATGCTTGATGAGGAGTTTTGGGGATTCCTGTGCAGAATCATTTTCCTTCAAAATGTGTCCATGATGCAGAAAGAGCTAAGCATCGTCTTGGTGTCTGACTAGATTTATTTCTGAGTATTTCAGTAGCTTGTCAAAATCTTCTTCAGAAAACTAAAAAGAAACTTCTACATGTTGTTTTCTTCACCAGTGGAGTCTTGTGCAGTGAGTGCTCATTCAGACCATTGATGTTTTGGGCATTGCTTATTACTTTCTTGGAAGAAGAAGGAAAAAAAAGACACTCTTTCGATGTGTTGTTAAGTCAAATCTATTTGTAAAGCACATTTTCACCAGCAATGCAGTTCAAAGTGCTTTACATCATAAAAACATTACACAGTCTCCAATTATGAAACATGCAATAAACGTTGCATTTTGCAGCGTTCCGAGCGAGAACTGAAAAACACTGCTGATTGTTCCTTTGACTCCTCTCTCAAAAATCTTATGAGGGACAAGTGGCTGCAGCTGGTTTATGATGAAATCATATTCTTTCTACCTCTCAACTGTCAGTGTGTTTTGTGTAACTTTGCTTTGTGAGAATCTGATTTCTTTTTCCAGCTGTATCGCTCTGTGCTTTAGTATGATAATGATAATGATAACTTTATATTGTATTGTCACTTTCCTAAAATAGTGGTCAAGTCATTTTTTGCCAAAAGTAATATTTTTAGCTAAAACATCAAGTTGGTGGTGTTTCTTTTGTTTGTTTTTTGCCAAAATCACTTTTGGCAAAAAAAAAAAAGAAAAAAAAAAGACTTACGCCATTATTTTTAGGAAGGCGATGATTCCTGTGCACTTCTTGCTTCCAATTTTTATTTGTGCAAAGTTTGTGGTTGCAATTTGAGAAAATTTGAGAAAATGAATACTTTTGCAAGGTTCTGTAAGTTTTCACCTAATAATGTCTGATTGTTTTTAAACAATGATCAGCGTGTCTGCAGATAACATGCGATCATGACCTGATTTTTGAGAAACTGCTTGAAATGCAGAACTGCATTCAGAGTTTTATAGTTGCAAACTGGAACTGATTCCCTCTTCAAATCGGTCTCATTGGCAGCTAGCCGTTGTGCTTAAAAGCACAGGGTGATTCATATAACCGTTGCTTTGTCTTACTCAACCAACTTTTTGAAATGGCCTTTCTTATGGTACTTTCAAAAGCAATAAATAAAGTTTTGCTGTTAAGAAGATGAGCACTCTGTGTACCTCAAATGTGTCAAGTAGTTAAGTTGAAATGGCCTCTCTTTGGTACTTTTAAAAGCAATAAATAAGGTTTTGCTGGTGAGGAGATGAGCACTCTGTGTACCTCGAATGTGTCGAGTAGTTAAGTAGAAAAAAGTTATTTAAAGTTTAATATGCTGACTTGAAGATAATACGTGTGGATCTCAAAACTGAGTTTTAAAACCATAAATCTGGAGAGCATGCCGTCTTTGTGCAGGTCTGACACGGTAGCTCAAAGGCTTTCTGGAAGAACTGTAGCGTTCACGCGTGTTAGCATTCTGATACTGCATGTGTGCGCTGCTACCAGAAAGGGCATGCTGTTTTACATGCTCTTTAAAAAGTTTCTGTGGGATTAAATGAGGTTAGGTGCATACAACACACTGCTATTTCCCTCAGGCAGAAGAGGAACCTTCCCACTATGTGCTCACACTCCCCACTAGTCACGCAAGCCCTGTCAGAGATAGGTGCATACACACTCACACACATATACACGCACACACACACACAGACCAAAACCTTACCCTTAAACAGCATGAGTCAGTGAACAACCTGATGGTAAATTGCATGATGTCTAAGGCTTTAGTGGAGGTGTATGTGGCTTTCGTAGCTTCTTCTTTTTGTACTTATTTTTACAGTTATTTGCGTATTTTTTCGGCTCACTTCATTATTTGAGAACCCCGAAGCAGCATTCAGACAGCCTGAATCAGGAATTAGCTGCAGTTTGAACAGCTTCAGGAATCATAAAAACACAATCCACAAGAAAGTAACAAAAACGTTTCCTAAACCTCTGAAGACCGCTGAAACCTTTGGGGAACCGAAGCCTGTGAAGTGCTGGACCTCCTTATTTAGGGTCAAGGGTTAAGTTTAGAGATGTGGACAGACAGGTTTTGGTTCATTTTAGGGCTAGGAATACACTGATAATGTTGGGGTAAGTGTTGGACATAAATTAAGTTACTAAAAGGAGCAAAAGTCAACATAAAGTTCTAATATTTCTAGAAATACAAATTTGTGTGTGTGCAAAGACAGAGAGAAAAGTTGAGAGAGCAGGCTGCGTGCTTCAGAACAAGCTGCAGGGCATTGCTGAATGAGTGACTGATGAGACCTTTTAAAACAGAGCCTAACCCCACATATCTAGATGAAGCCCTACACACACAAAAAAAAATCAAGAAGATCCATAAATCCCCCAAAATGTCTCCTTGTGTCTTCATGTTTTCTTTCTCAGAGCGGCTTGCTGCAGCAGCTTCACAACAATCATCAGACAAAGAGCTCGTCTTTTAGCACAGCTTCCACCCACATGGCATACGCCAGAAAAAAAAAGAAAAAAAGAAGCTTCTGCCACTACTAAGAGCTTTTCAACCTGTCACAAACTTCTGTCACTGAATGTGAAGACAGCATCTGTGTATTTTTGTTGCTTACAGAAGTTGCCAGACAACAAACAGAGGTCTGGATGGAGGTCAGGAAAGGTCCTCTTTGAGTTTTGAATGTCCTTGGCTGCCTGTTGTAATTTGGGATGCCAGGTGTGCCGTTGAGGCCCCTCTGAACCCCGCAGTAGCATAAATGCTCTCACATGGACAGAGGTTAAGATGGCCAGAGGTCAGGTGGGGCCCAGAGCTGGCCTCAAGTTATTTTTTTCCAGGTCCAAGTCAGGTCTCATGTCTTTGAGGGGGCAAGTCCAAGTCAAGTTGCATGAAACAACACTGTCACACCGGATGTTCTCTTTCTTTTCTGCCTACAGTGTTGAACTAGGGTGAATATGAACATTTAACATTATTAGTTCTGCACAAGATGAAAATTGCAAAACTAAAAGAAGTCCATTTTCAGTTTTCCACAAGTTATAGGAACCACAATTGATCGAGTGCAAAGTACTCAATTAAAGTTAAAGCTGCTGTATGTAACTTTTATAAAACATGTTTTTAACATATTTCTTAAAACTTTCACCATGTTCTGACAGATATTCTGTGTATAGACTGATCTCCACCTTATTCCAGGTCAGACACAACCAATTAGAGCCAGGAGGCGGGGCTTAGTGCTGCCAATCAATCAACCTCATGTACTCACTGATCAATGTGCTAATGTTGGAGAAGCAACCTGCCTCCTGGCTCTGACTGGTTGTTTCTAGTTAGCACTGGGAAAAGGCAGAGGAGATCATGTATTTCACAGGACACTTGTCTCATATTAAACTGTCACAACTGTCAAAACATAGACGGTTTCAAAAACTATGTAAAAACTATTTCCTATGAAAGTTGCATACTACACCTTAAAACAAAGTCATAAAAATAAACCAAGAATATTTTAATAGAACAATTAAAGTAGTCAGATTTTTTTGAATAAATGTTGATCCAAAACATTAAAAAGTGTCATTTTTGAATTGTCGTCCAGGGGTCAAAAAAGTACAAAGGCAGAGGCGAACCTGAGAAAGCTCTGGTCTGCAGTGATACTGTGTTCCAGTTTCTTTGGAAGTGGGAACTCAGAGCTGGGTTTGACGTCAGATCCGAGCTAACAGTGTTCTGTCTACGAAGTTGGAATTTCAACATTATGATGCCCATAGACATGGTTCACAGAACCTCTTACAACCATCGTTTTAAGCTTTACTTTCCATAAACAAACATCACTTTTCAGTTTATAGTTGCAGGCGTTACATGGAACATTGATTATAGACACACGTTACATGTTTGTCATGTAAAATAAATATGTTTCACCACAGCTTACAACCAGGGGTGCTGCCAGGAATCTTGCCCCTCTCCCCCCCCCCGGGCAGCTGTTGTTACAATTTTTTGAGTCTATTTGACCCACAAAAAGCATCACAATTTTAAAGGCTTACAGCTGCCTTGCTTTCTTTGGTTCAATACTGATACTAGGACAATATTTACTGCTCATGAATTTTACATACAACAGTTCACATGCAGTGTGCAAGTAGGTTGCTTACAGTTTTTTCTATTACTGAAATGTCTCTCCCCACAAGCAACAGTCATAGGTAATGTGCAAAACATACATGAAGCAATCCAGACTTCTCAAAAAATGCAATGTAGTTGCATTTTGTTCAAGCTGCACTACATAACTTTAATAAAAAATATGTTTTCTCCACATTTGTTAAAGCTGTCACAATGTTGTAGCAGTTTGTTATGAGACAGATAATCTGTGAAACCAATCAATCTCCTCCACCTCCTCCCTGAACTACTATTGCTAAAGTAATGCAACATTCTGGCCAAAACAATTAATCAGTCTTAGAGCTGTCAATCAACCTCATTCACCCTCTGCTAAATATGCTAATGGAGGAGAAAGGAAAACCGTTTATCTGCCATCATTGGTAACTATGCTAACCAGACTGAGCATTCACAACAGGCTGCACTAGCTAGAGGATAGCAGAGAGCGATGGGAGGGAGGATGAGCAGCAACATGAGATTGTGATTGACAGCAGTAAAACTCTCCTGCCACTGATTGGTTGTTTCTAGATAGCACTGGAAGAAGGCAGAGGAAATAGATTTTTCACAGCTTAACTCTCATGCCGTACTGTCACAATATAATGGCAGCTTTAACAAATATGTAAAAGATATATATATATATATATATATATATATATATATATATATATATATATATATATATAGAGAGAGAGAGAGAGAGAGAGAGAGAGAGAGAGAGAGAGAGAGAGAGATACAACTTTTCACATAAGGAGCAGCCATATTGAAAAGTGAAATTGGCCTTCTCAAGTCATTACTCTAAAGCCCGTTGGAGTTGTTCATATTTTCCCAGCCAGAAATATAATTTTGGTTGATGTTCCAATTGACTTTTCCAACTGCGAAGTTGGGATTTCAACAGAAACGCAGCGTAAGTCCTGATTTAAGTTAAGAAATACATCATCATTTGGAAGTGAAGAGTTCCTAACACCAGAAAATATTCTGGCCACACCAGAATATTTTCTGGTGTGAGGCCAGAAAATTCACCTCCATTCTATTGAATGGAGGTGAATGGAGGCCTCACCTCCATTCACAGCCCACTAGCTGCATGTTCACTGACCATATAATTGAAAATAAATGTGCTAAATGAAAACGCACCGATTTCACAAAAACTCTTGTTTTTTGATAAAAAGTCTATATTGTTTTTTGGGGGGCTGTATCGAAATTCGCTTGTTTGGCAAAACTGCAACTGCACTCTTTTCACATCACACGAGTCACATGATCAACCAGCAGATGTTGCCCTGTCACAACCCACAAAGAAGAAGATGACAGGAAGTGGTTGGAGGATAATGCATGTCTTTTAATGACTTATCGCAAGAAAAAACTTATTTTAATGAGTTTTTTTTTTGTTTGTTTGTTTTTTTGTTTGTTTTTTTATGAAAACACTGCAATTGTGAAATAGTATCATTTTCTACATTTGTGCCAGAAACACAGCTGCTGCCTGGTGGACCAACCTAAGGGCCTTCTAAGGGTGCGTTCACACAGCAGCCTGAAGTGACTCAATTCCGATTTTTTTGACGTAATGTGACCTGTATCCGATCTTTTCATGGCAGTGTGAACAGCAGGGGTCGGATTCTTTTTCGAATCGGACCCATATTCGATACATATCCGATTCAAATGCCACCTTCTAACGTCCAAGTTGCATTCATCCAAACTGAACGTCACTGATTCTCAACAAATCTCACTATTCTGCGTCCTGATACGCGCAAGTGGGAAGAAAAACAACAACCATGACGGATTATATGAGGATTAAGTCATTAATATGCTGCTCCGGCTGGATAACAACTTCAAATATGTAAGCTAAGCTCCACCGTTAGCCTCCATGTTTACTTCCGCAAACACTGAGCACTTCTTCTTTTTATGGCGGTTGGCAGAACACTGAGAACGCTGACGCTACTGCGTCCTCTACTGCGTCCTCTACTGCGTCCTCTACTGCGCATGCGGGACACTTTCAGGTCGTTTGCCCGTTCAGACTGCAGAACGCATACAAGTCGCATTTACTGGCAGTGTGAACGGCCCCGGCAAAAAAATCGGAATTGCCAAAAAATCGGAATTGAGTCACTTCAGGCTGCAGTGTGAACGCACCCTAAGTCTCATGTCAGCTGTCTGGACTCGCTCTTCCTGGAAATCCGATGTTGGGATTTACGCTTTTCTACATGTCACAGGAATATTCAGTTGCTCCAAACTTTGACTCATCAAACCTGTGTGAGCATTATGTCACCTTTCAACTCTTTCTCTTTCATTGTCTGTCACTTCCAGCACTGTTGCTGCTCTTTTGCTGTTGGTTCATCTACAGGCTGCAGGAAGCGATTAACAGTAAAAGATCAAAGGCTAAGGACAGGATAAACATTCTTCCCCAGGACCTTACTCCTCCAGGGTATGCTGCACCACTTCCTCCTTGTACAGACGGGCTGCACCATCCACCACCACAGCACACACATTGACATCACATCAGGCGCTGACCCACGCATCAGACCTGTGTGTGTGTGCTTGTGTGTGTGTGTGTTCGTATGGAAGATATAGTGATAGAGAGGAAGAAGTAGGGGTGGTGTGTTTATGTGTTGTGTGGGTACATGTCTGACCCCTGAGAGCTGCGGCGGTGACCAGGCTGCATTTAAAAGGCTTGAAGATGATTATGTTGTTACGTTGTGCAGACGCACAGATCAATTGAGGGGCTTAGCTTATGCTAATTTCCCCGTGCTCTCAGTGAACTGCAGCTGTTTTGCTACAGGACTGCTGTTGGGAGCTGATTATGTGACCCGCCAGCTGCAGGTGGAGAGGCTAAGTAAGACAGAGCAGGAATCCTTCCTCTACTGCCAGAGATTTGAGTTAAAGCTGTTACACTGCTGAAGGGATGTCATTTTATACAGTGAATGCATAAGATTGGGTTTATAAAACACCCACCAGAAGTCCATCACAGCGCTGCCCTATCTGGGTTGAAGGCTGGCTACTGCAGTTGAATTTTCTTAGTGGCTACAGTTTCATCAACGTCCAGGTCACAGCAGGCACATTTACCTTTTCCACAAAGAACCAGGTTGATTTGGGTTATTTTTCCTCTTTAAATTAAATCATTATTTGAAAACATCTTTTGGTTTTTACTCAGGTTGGTATCGTCTGACAATTAAATGCGTTGCTTGATGATGATCTGAAGCGTCAAAAATATCCAACAGAAGCAAAATCTGAAGAGGGCAAATACTTTTTAAAGCACAGCAAACCTGCCTTAAAACATTTAAAGCAGGCTCATAGCTACTCTATGTAGCAGTTTGTCTGCTTTTCCTCAGACTTTGGAGAGGCACTGTGTGCAAAACACACAATAACTGCCTCACTTAGGAATCCAGATTAACTGTTTTAATCAGATATCAAGGGATTCTCTTGTTTAATCTGGATCTGTGCCCATTTCCACCAACCTGAAATGAAACTGAATCCCCTGTGAGTTCAATGGATGGAAGATCACAGAACCTCGAGGTCTTAGAGGGACAATTATCCTCAATCTGAAGGTTAACAGGAGGAATAGACACTCCATACCTGAGGAGTGGCCAGGTAAACCCAATGGACAGCTGAGAGACCCTGTTGTCAAGACAACAGGTTATATTGTGGTCATCAGAAGGATGGCAACATGTTTACACTTCACCAATCATGAAGATGAATACAATGCTTTTCAGACATCCATAGTTCTTGACTGTTTTCCACATTTTTTCACATTATACCCAGAAATGATAGATTTTAACATGAGCCGCAGCTCAAAGTACCATTCAGATGTTTACTGGAAAGAAAAACATTCATGGTTTTTACAATTTTGTAAAAAATAAAATAAAATAAAATAAAAATAAAAAAAATTAACCACTTGGAATGTGTGCCATATATTTGTATTCTAACACCATTACTCTGATACCACTGAGTTAGGTCTACTGAGTAGTAATATGATCTATAGACTCCAATTTTGTGAAGACCTCAGACCTTCACAGACAAATACTGTAAGCAATATTAAAATGAAGAGTTTGACTTTTTTTTTGTTTGTTTTGTTTTTTTACATTTCATCTTGTTACACCCACAAACTAAAACACTGACATGGTGGTGGCAGCATTATGCTTTGGGCCTTCTTCCTTCAGCTGGGACCAGGAAGTAGGTCAGTGTTAATGGAAAGATGGAGGGAGTGACATTTAGGACAATTCTCTTTTTTTAAAAAGGTTTTGTTGGCTCTAGTGGCCTTTATTTTAAAGTAGTTTGACAGGAAAATGAGCGAGGGGGAAGATATGCAGCAAATGTCACCAGGCCAGGAATCAAACCTGTGACTACCGGCACAAGCATTATGGCCTCAATACATGGGTTGTGCTTTGCCCCTACGACACTACAGCACCCCTAATTTAGGGTAGTACTGCCAGAAATCTCCCCATGCGTTGCTTTGATCTCCAGATTTGTCTCTATTTGCAGGTACAGTGTGACTCCTCCCTGTTTCCTGGACCTGCCTCAGGTGTGGTACAGGTCGGACCCAGCCAGGTTATTGCGCGGAAGCAGTTTGATTAGCAGCAGGCTGCATCCGTTGACCAGCCTGTGAAAGGCGTGGCAGGTCGTAGCGTTTGGAAACATGATGAGCTGTAAATCAAGGATTCCACACTCAAACCTCTTCATCAATTGTGGAGGAAGAACACGTAGAGCATGTAGTGAACGGGGAAATTCACAACCATCAAATATCCCGACAGATTTCACAGAAACTGGGCGAAGCAGACATTAACCAACTACAGTCAGACTTGACAACAGAGTCTGTAGTTTTGGGTTGTCTCAATAAAATGCATTGCAGCTTGTGGCAGTGAAATGACAAAATAAAAGATGGTGTATCCATATTTTTATTGTATACCAACGCAAAGGTATCCATATCATTGGATGCCACTGTATGAATAGATAAGGTCTTAGCTGACTCTGCAGTAAAGACTTGAAATGGAAAAATAAAATAAAAATAAATAGTTTGACCTTGTTGCTCCTTTGAAGCTCCAGCTTGAGGCGCAGTGTTTTTGTGTTGGGCTCCATAATAACTCGAGCAACCTTTGCTGTGGTGGCCACCAAGTGCAGAGTCTAAATGTGGGGTTATAAATAGAGAGGCCTCTGGAAGTGTGGCTTGCTTTCCCTGTTTCTCTTGGCAGACGGAGTCCCGGGAATATTACCCTCAGTTCGTTTCATATCCAAAGCTGCGAGGTTTGATATGTTGTTAGAGGCCGCCAGCTACATGTCAATTCCACAGTGTTTACCAAAGGAAATCAGTTCTTACACTGATGTTGTTTCGTGTGTTTTGACTCTCCGAACAAACACGAAACAAGAGGCTGGCCTCTCTTTCGCATATCGGCGACAAATGAGCCTCATTTCGCACGATAACTTTAGAAATGAACATGTGGCCTCTAGTGAAAGACCCGCGTTTGGCCTCTTTGCCTGCCATTAAAAAACATTTAATCTGATAGAATCATTTGTCTTTGCGTCTGGAGTCAGCAAGTCCAAGGCCAGCTTCCAGCGTCTAATTGGTCCAAAGGCTCGTTGACATCACAGAAAAGCTAAAGGTCAGTCTGGGCCAACCTCGCAGATTCTATTGGTGCCAAGTTTTGTTTGAGAGTTGCCAGGTGTGAAAAGCTTTTCTTGTTTTTCTTGGGCCCATGTGAACATCTGTGCAACGCTAAACAGCCAGTGGACAGAAACAGAACGCTCAAGGCCTCACCGTCACACAGACGCAGTAGTTTAAAGAAAAGCACATTAATAAGTGCAGAGGATGACAGTGAATACAGCGCCTTGATGTTAGGCTTCATCATTATATAATGTGACACATCTCAGATTATTCATGCTTTATGTAGCTTAAGATGAGGCTGTCTTGCTTGTTGGCAGAGATTAACTTGCTGAGGGGTTTGATGATGTTGAGAAAAGCTCCATAACTGGGAACAGTTTAGCGATGAGAGATTTAATAAAACTGCTTAGTCGTTCATTTTAATATGCCGTGGTGTTTGGGTTCATCTGCTGGTCAAAATGATAAGAAAGTAAATTAAACAGGCAAACTCATCTGTTCTTAGGAAGATTTTTAATTTAAATGTGTTTCTTAAACTGAATACAATTAAACCTCAATTCATTCATATCACTGGCAGATTTAAATTTACTTTTTTTTTTTCATTCAACCAAGAAATAGTTACAGATTTGAAACGACACAGGTGTGTCCCAAAATATGAAAAAGACAATTTTCCAGTTTTTTTATTTACATTTAAATAAACACAAAAATGCATCACACTTTTTTAATATTCAATGGTAAAGCCTGTTTTAGCTATGACACCAACAAAATGCTGCCCATGATGTGATAAAAAAGTGTTTTCATTGCAGTTTTGCAAAATGAACTAATTTCAATACGGTTAAAAAAAAAAAACCCACCTCATCTCAGGGCCACATTTTGTATTGTAAAGTGAGGGTTTTTTTCTAAATTGGTGTGTTTCCATTAAGCAGATTTATTTTCAAACCGTCAAATTGAGCAATTATACGGTCAATGGAAACACAGCTACTTTTGACTTCCTCCATGTCTTCTGTCCCACTGTGTGGAATGTCTTTCATTTTTTTATTAATCCTTAACACTGTGGACGCTGGAACTTGAAGATATTCAGTTAAGCTGAAACTCCAAGTCCCAGGTTCTCATCAAGCTCAGACATGACGTCCCCCAAACACCAGCAGCCATAACTGAACTGTTTGGATATAAAAATCCAAACACCAGATTTTTATATTGACCCTTACAATAATAAAAAAAGAAAACTCTGGTGATGTTTATATCCAAACAACTGGATATAAACAGATTCAAATCTGAAAATTGAATCTGTCAAATTTCAGATTCAAAACATAAAGTTCTACAAGTTCTTTGTATGATAAAAATAGAAACTGTTCACTGATGCATCCATCAGTCTACCGCTGCCCATGACCCCTACAATAAACACAACATGGCTTCTTTCCTCACTGACCCAGAGGGATACAGGTGGCCGGCACGGACACCTCAGTATGGGTTCTGACCTGGGTTCAGAGGTCAGACCCTCAAATGATGGTCTTCCTTGCTGCTTCTAATTGCCCTGTTTATTTTTAGTCCACAGTGGGCTGTGTCAAGCTATTAAAAGAAACATGAACATGAGGCTGTCTGCTAATTACTGCTGGGCCAGGAGACCCTCACTTTCCTCAATCGTTACCACATGCTAACCCGAAGAGGACGCTCATCTGTCACCTTCACTGTCTGTCTGTGTTTCTCTGCTTACAAAACTCTGCTGGATGGAACGGCATAGCAAGAATGTATTCTTGACATGACTTCAATGATGTCTTATAAATAATAAACAAAATCCTCTAAAGGTAACAGTCAGCATTAGTATCAGCTGAAAAGCCTCTTTAAGAAGACAAAATCATGCACAGCTTAGGCAAATCAAAGTCACTAGTTTCATCACATTGCTTTGAATGTTTCTCAGGTCACTGCTCACACAGGAAGTAGAGTTACGCTGCAAGACAACAGACGGAGCAGATAGCACTGGGGAATATCAGAAAATCTTTAAGGAAGCACTAAGTAATTGGGTCGATTTAGGCCCATTTGTGGTCAGAAGGAGGTTGAAATAAAGCAGCAAAGGAGGCCAGTTTTCTGGAGATGAGAAGTTTACAAAGGTTTGATTGCAATAGGAAGCTGGTTCTGTGGATGAAATTTGCAGCATGTGCAAGGAGCTGCATGTAGAAGCAAGTTCTGTTAGCCTAGAAGGATTCTGGATACTTAGATTATCTAACTAAAGACATTCTTTTGAGAGTCACAAAGATATATATGACCTTTGCCATGGTATATATAAACCCCAAATCCCAAAACCTTGTGGGAAAAGATTTCATGTTTTGATCAATCTGAAACAATATGTTTCTGTATAACCTAAATCTGTTTGTATTGTATTCTATATAAATTAATTGAATCTAATGAAATAAAACCAAAGCTAAGTTTTAAGGTTACAATTCCATTGAGCTTGTTTGGCAAAAACCACAAAAGCAGGAACAAAAGAACTTCCTACGAACACGTGAACACTGTGACTTCATGTGAAATCAAAATTTTTGTAGTTTTACATCATGTTATAATGATATTCCCGATTTAAAAAAAATACCTGGAGTGTTGCTTTGATTCTATCATGTATGTTTGAGAAAACTTTGAATCTCCATGGCAACCATTCAGCTGTGCAAAATGTCTGGGTGGACCTAGCCCCGCCTTCAAGAGGCAGCTCCTCCTATGAGCTGCAGTTTCCACAATGTGCAATATGGCTGGAGAATACATAAACATAGTGTTTATTCTCATTCAGTTGTGCATTTAAAAATATACAATTTTGATTTTATATAAAGCTGCCTCTGGGCTTTTGGTTAAGGTAAAAGGAATTATTAACGGTTATTGGCAGTCAGCTTGGATCCAAAACCTTCTGACATCTGCTAGAAAGATGAAGAGGAAGAACCATTTTATTCAGTGACCCAAAGCATGCATCTAAATCCACAAAACAATGGTCTACCCACAAGAACATCCTGTTTAGGATAGCTTTTGAAAACATTTGCCAGGTAGAGTGGCATGCTGTTAGACTCCAACAGAATCCTGACATTAGACTAAAATGTCCTTTAAATGAGTATCAGTTTGAGGGTGTGCACACTTCTGTAATCAGGTTGTCACAATTTTTTAAATACATTTTTACACTCTTTCCCTCAAAGAGATGAGCTTGTTTTTCAGACAGACTGCATATGATGTACCTTACATCAATAGTGATACATTTTTTACATCGCCAGGCATTTTAACAGGGTGTGTAGAAAAGAAGGGTTTGCTCCGTTCTCCTGCCTTCTCCTTGTTCCTGTGAGAGCTTTCAGAAAGTGCTGCGTGTCAGCTGTGAACGCGGCGCTGTCAGGAAGGCCTCTGGACTTCATCAGGCAGGAGAAGCCCACCCGATTCGCCTTGCAGTGATGGATCGAGTTTCATCTCCACCCAGATGAACACAAACCTGCAGCTTCCTGCAGACATGAATGACTGGGTGGGTGAAAATAGATATTCACTTAACAGCAATGCATTATACTATTAACACTTTTTAGGTGGCAATTATGTGTTGCTATGTTTCCTGACTTTCAAAAAATCACAGTGAAGTTTAGAGCAGACCAAACGGAAGGCATTTGCTCAGCAATGGCAAAGATCTAAAAGGATTGGGACAATAATTATGACTCCATGTTTATTTATATACCAGGATTTACAGCAGGACAGCAGGGCTTCTGCAAAGTCTGAAAGAGTCATGAAAAAAGTCTTGAATAGCCTCAGAAGTCCTACATTATGGTTTAAATTTGTGTGCTTACTTGTTTGCTTGTATCTTGATTCATTTATTGCTTCCACTGCAAGTTACATGATTAGAGATACACAAGTCAACTGACCTCAGATCAGTTTCGGCCAGCTTCCTCTTCAATTGATTGACTTTAATTGTTAAATATCAAATCAAATCCAACTAAATTGGATTTTACTTCTCTATTTATTCATTCAAAACTAGATACTCCCACCATTTTCAGTGCATAAATGTATCAGTCAATATGACTTTCTTGAGTTGAATGCAAATCAGAAGAAGGTTGGGAACATTGATGCATATGTATTTACAGGGAAAATCTTTTCATTTCATTTTCAGCTGGATTCAAAACAAGTGACTCCATCAATAAACCTGAGGTAAATATGTTTACCTTAAACTAAATACTGGAATCAGTAAAACCTGAAATTGGCCTGCCAGACGACACAGAGAACTGCTAATCTTAAATTATAAAAGAAGTTAATTTTAAATGATTAAGAAAATAACTATTTCTTAATTGATGGAGTTTTATTTCAACTCCCTCCACATTTAAATAAAATCACAATGGTTTTAATTAAACTTGATGAGACTTGCATAGATTATTCACATTTATCTTAGTGGAACATCCATCCATTTTCTGAACACCCTTGTCCCTCAGTGGGGTGCTGGTGCCTATCTCCAGCTAACGTTCCGGGCGAGAGGCGGGGTACATCCTGGACAGGTCGCCAGTCTGTCGCAGGGCAACACAGACACACAACCATGCGCACACACACACCTAGGGGCAATTTAGACAGACCAATTAACCTAACAGTCATGTTTTTTGGACTGTGGGAGGAAACCGGAGTACCCGGAGAAAACCCATGCATGCACAGGGAGAACATGCAAACTCCATGCAGAAAGACCGGGGCCGGGAATTGAACCCAGAACCTTCTTGCTGCACGGCAACAGCGCTACCAACTGCGCCACTGTGCAGCCTCTTAGTGGAACACAACAGTTGAATTAACGCTAAAATATTAGCGTTACATTTATGCTTCGGTAATAAAACCAACTTTCATCATCTAGTTTACTTGGTTACAATTAATAAAAACATCTCAGATACATCAGTCAGAGAATCAGAAAACTTCAACCTACTAAGACCAATTTTAGTCAATTCTTATTTCTCTTTATGAATTTTTATTATTTATATATAGTTAAATATTGATTAAAAAAAATTCTGGCATTCCCACCATGAGGCAGAGCAGATGTCACACTGTGTGTGTGAGAGGGAGCGAAAGCTTCAACAGTGAACAAAGGGTTCAAAAGCTAAAAAAATAAAAATTAAAAAAAGATCAAACAAAGCAAAGTTTGTGTAATAGATTCAAGTTGCCTAAAATCTTTAAGTTGATCAATTTGGTCCTTCTTGTACCAGAAGTGGGGACAAATTAAAGCTAGAGCCATTATTGCTTGCGGCTCTCAGCCTTTCCATGTTGAGTCCCAGGTTCTGCCTTCTCACTTCCAGATCAAACATCTGTATGAAGCAGCGAAACTCTCCTTCATCCTTCAGTAATTTATCTTTTTAATGCAGGAAGAGGTAGGAGGACTCACATCTGATTGTTGGGGCTGATTTCTATTTCTTATGTGTTCCATACATGTTACTGATTTCAGTAGTAACTGTTGCTGCTGCTGGTCCTCTTCCTATAGACTTATATTTGATGTTGCTTTGCCACCCTCTATTGTCCCTTACTTTGTAAACTTTGTTTGTCTCTTAGTTTTTATGTCCTTTTTTATATATATACTTGTTGTCACACTACTTTCCATTGGGACTTGAATAAACCTGAACCTGACATCATTTCAAAGCACATTTTCAAGTTGGGCACTAAAAGACTAAAACTGTGTGAGTACTAACGTGAAATTATCAATCTCTCCCAAAGTCTGGCTTTCAGTTGCAGCATTCTGAATGAAGCATCTCAGTATTCAACAGTTTCCTTTTTAAGTAGCTTCATAAACTTTGAGTTTCCCCTTTATTTCAGTTTTAAGCACGACTCTGTCAACCTCTGAGTCTTCTTCCTAACAACTGCGACAGTCAAGAGTGTTATTTGCGTAACCTGGTAACGCTTACTCACTGAGTCTTTGGAAAACGGTTTGATTGTTAACTTTCCAACCAGCCTTATTACTATAAATGTGACAGTTCTATCCCCAACAATAACAGGCTGTTTTGTTGTGGTTCCATTTAGGGTTTGGTAAGCTTTACAAGCTATAACAGCTATGACTGATTTAAACAGGAGACAATCTTCGTTCCTAGTGATCTAACTCTGACTGAGAGCTGAGGTTTTCTCCCTTCATAAACCGACATGTCCTCTCTTAAAGTGTTCGCCCTGTATGTGCCTTAGGAATGTTTCTGTAATGCAGGTCACATCTTTTATGTGCAAAGATCAAAATAGTTATCAACTGTCACACTTAACCAATGCAGAACACCTACATCTTTAAGTGATGCCTGTTGGACACAAAAGCAACATAAGGTAGAAAGAGCGATAACCTGCAGACACATGAATATGTTGCAGCAGCATCTGGCAATAATTTGTAATAATGGCAGCTAACCCTGGTTATCTGGACTGGGCAATGTGAATTACTCTTTTATCTCAGTGCTGGAATTTCAGACTCTGTGAAAGCTTTCATTGTAGAAAAATCTGACGTTTTCCTTTTCGGTTGGGCTTACTAAACTAACACCCAGCTGTTGTCGGGGTCTTAAAATCTGGACTCCATCACAAGCTTTTCTTGCCACTATTGCTGTTGTTTGTCTTTTCACTTGTGAGGAACATGGTGTGACTTTATATGGTTGAGGTAATTCCTAAATGTGCAGTGCAGATGCACAGTAGATTTCCTTGCAGTACGTTTCTTTCTTTCACTAAAACCTTTTTGTTTCATTGTTTACCATAGATGTAGACTTGGATGCGATAACTTTAGATACCTAAAGTTAGTATCTAGACGTCTATAATACGTTGTTATATATATTGCTTTATTGCAGAAATATTCCTGCCACTTGGAGTTTTTCCATATTTTGTAAAATTACAACAAACCTCCATTCATTTTATTGGGATTTTATGTGAAAAGTCAACACAAAGTGCTACATAATTATACAAGTGTCCATTTTTAAAATTCTTCTTACTGATAAAAAGTGTGCCAGGCATTCTTATTTTATTTTTTTGCTCTGACACCCCTTTAAAAAAGTCAGGGTGAGGAATGGCATTCAGAAGCCACATAGAGTCCACCTGCGTCCAATTTAACATCAGTATAAAAACAGCTGCTCTGTCAAGTCCTCTGGTTTTTTTGCTTTTGTTTTTTATAAAATATTGACTAGGTGGTGGCAACATTATGCGTTGGGAATAGACCAGAAAATGTGGCCAACAAAGGACCTGTTGACAGAAATACAATTGGTTTTGTTCACAAAATTTGATTCTTATCTTCAGCAGGGGCAGAAAAGCCATTGTTGAAAGAAAGTCATAAGAAATCCCATCAAACATCACCTTCCTGACAGAAGTGGTGATTTTTATTTTTTATTTTATTTTATATTTTTGGCAAAAAATGACTTAGGTCATTATT
>NW_015115174.1:14475-17913 GCF_001443285.1 Poecilia latipinna | reverse complement strand
AGATACATCAGTCAGAGAATCAGAAAACTTCAACCTACTAAGACCAATTTTAGTCAATTCTTATTTCTCTTTATGAATTTTTATTATTTATATATAGTTAAATATTGATTAAAAAAAATTCTGGCATTCCCACCATGAGGCAGAGCAGATGTCACACTGTGTGTGTGAGAGGGAGCGAAAGCTTCAACAGTGAACAAAGGGTTCAAAAGCTAAAAAAATAAAAATTAAAAAAAGATCAAACAAAGCAAAGTTTGTGTAATAGATTCAAGTTGCCTAAAATCTTTAAGTTGATCAATTTGGTCCTTCTTGTACCAGAAGTGGGGACAAATTAAAGCTAGAGCCATTATTGCTTGCGGCTCTCAGCCTTTCCATGTTGAGTCCCAGGTTCTGCCTTCTCACTTCCAGATCAAACATCTGTATGAAGCAGCGAAACTCTCCTTCATCCTTCAGTAATTTATCTTTTTAATGCAGGAAGAGGTAGGAGGACTCACATCTGATTGTTGGGGCTGATTTCTATTTCTTATGTGTTCCATACATGTTACTGATTTCAGTAGTAACTGTTGCTGCTGCTGGTCCTCTTCCTATAGACTTATATTTGATGTTGCTTTGCCACCCTCTATTGTCCCTTACTTTGTAAACTTTGTTTGTCTCTTAGTTTTTATGTCCTTTTTTATATATATACTTGTTGTCACACTACTTTCCATTGGGACTTGAATAAACCTGAACCTGACATCATTTCAAAGCACATTTTCAAGTTGGGCACTAAAAGACTAAAACTGTGTGAGTACTAACGTGAAATTATCAATCTCTCCCAAAGTCTGGCTTTCAGTTGCAGCATTCTGAATGAAGCATCTCAGTATTCAACAGTTTCCTTTTTAAGTAGCTTCATAAACTTTGAGTTTCCCCTTTATTTCAGTTTTAAGCACGACTCTGTCAACCTCTGAGTCTTCTTCCTAACAACTGCGACAGTCAAGAGTGTTATTTGCGTAACCTGGTAACGCTTACTCACTGAGTCTTTGGAAAACGGTTTGATTGTTAACTTTCCAACCAGCCTTATTACTATAAATGTGACAGTTCTATCCCCAACAATAACAGGCTGTTTTGTTGTGGTTCCATTTAGGGTTTGGTAAGCTTTACAAGCTATAACAGCTATGACTGATTTAAACAGGAGACAATCTTCGTTCCTAGTGATCTAACTCTGACTGAGAGCTGAGGTTTTCTCCCTTCATAAACCGACATGTCCTCTCTTAAAGTGTTCGCCCTGTATGTGCCTTAGGAATGTTTCTGTAATGCAGGTCACATCTTTTATGTGCAAAGATCAAAATAGTTATCAACTGTCACACTTAACCAATGCAGAACACCTACATCTTTAAGTGATGCCTGTTGGACACAAAAGCAACATAAGGTAGAAAGAGCGATAACCTGCAGACACATGAATATGTTGCAGCAGCATCTGGCAATAATTTGTAATAATGGCAGCTAACCCTGGTTATCTGGACTGGGCAATGTGAATTACTCTTTTATCTCAGTGCTGGAATTTCAGACTCTGTGAAAGCTTTCATTGTAGAAAAATCTGACGTTTTCCTTTTCGGTTGGGCTTACTAAACTAACACCCAGCTGTTGTCGGGGTCTTAAAATCTGGACTCCATCACAAGCTTTTCTTGCCACTATTGCTGTTGTTTGTCTTTTCACTTGTGAGGAACATGGTGTGACTTTATATGGTTGAGGTAATTCCTAAATGTGCAGTGCAGATGCACAGTAGATTTCCTTGCAGTACGTTTCTTTCTTTCACTAAAACCTTTTTGTTTCATTGTTTACCATAGATGTAGACTTGGATGCGATAACTTTAGATACCTAAAGTTAGTATCTAGACGTCTATAATACGTTGTTATATATATTGCTTTATTGCAGAAATATTCCTGCCACTTGGAGTTTTTCCATATTTTGTAAAATTACAACAAACCTCCATTCATTTTATTGGGATTTTATGTGAAAAGTCAACACAAAGTGCTACATAATTATACAAGTGTCCATTTTTAAAATTCTTCTTACTGATAAAAAGTGTGCCAGGCATTCTTATTTTATTTTTTTGCTCTGACACCCCTTTAAAAAAGTCAGGGTGAGGAATGGCATTCAGAAGCCACATAGAGTCCACCTGCGTCCAATTTAACATCAGTATAAAAACAGCTGCTCTGTCAAGTCCTCTGGTTTTTTTGCTTTTGTTTTTTATAAAATATTGACTAGGTGGTGGCAACATTATGCGTTGGGAATAGACCAGAAAATGTGGCCAACAAAGGACCTGTTGACAGAAATACAATTGGTTTTGTTCACAAAATTTGATTCTTATCTTCAGCAGGGGCAGAAAAGCCATTGTTGAAAGAAAGTCATAAGAAATCCCATCAAACATCACCTTCCTGACAGAAGTGGTGATTTTTATTTTTTATTTTATTTTATATTTTTGGCAAAAAATGACTTAGGTCATTATTTTTAGAAAGGTGAGAACATCAGGTAAAAAGTCTCCAGAAGTGTTAACACGGTTGATAGATATCAAAAGACTTGTTGCTGTAATTGCAGTGACAGGCATGTAAAGGATGCTACACAGCAAATTTGGAAGTGTTCCATCAACTCCTATAGAGTTAAATTCAACACTTTGAAAGTGTCTGTATTGGTCCACTCTGGATGGTGTAGTAGTTACACTTTTGAAAGCGTTATTTGTGATAGCGTTGAATCAACACTCATAGTAGTTGAAATCAAACACACTTCAGTGTTAATCTACCCAACACTAGTGTATATTGTCAAAAGTTAACACTATGAACATGTTAATCTAACATAGAAGTGTAAAGTATATATTAACATAGAAATTTGAGTTTTGAAATACTACTGGCAGGGTGTACTGTGGTGGCGCACAACCCACATGTAGCTCTAGTTTTCAATGCGGCTGTTGTGGGTTCGCTTCCCAGTCTTCCCCTTCTCTCATTACTCACTTTTTTTGTCAATTTACTACCAAATAAAAGCCACTAGAGCAATTAAAACCTTTTTTATTCCCCAGAAACTATTGGCCATCAATAATCCCCAAATTCATTTTAAAAGACATTAGATGCCACATTGGATGCGACAAAAACACCAGCACCAGTTGCAGTATGTAATCTACTTTTATTTCAAAACATCAAACAGCACTGACACTAATATACAACAAAGGTCATTCATTCGTGGTACTTTGCACTGAAGTGTGCTTTGAAAGTTCATTGGAAGCGTCCATGGATGGTCTTGTGATCACTGATGGTGAAGTGTCTTTGGTGCTGCTCTTGTTTTCGTCAACATGAAGGAGGAAGACTTCCAGCCTGGAAGGAAAAACAAGAAATATAGCAGAAACATTAGGATAATAAATACATATTTTAAAAAGTAGTGTGAGCAAAACTAATCACTCACCTGTGTGTG
>NW_015115174.1:0-10111 GCF_001443285.1 Poecilia latipinna | reverse complement strand
AAAATCAGTCAGTCTGGTAAGGTTTTTAGCAACCATGAGTCAACAATGGGGCACCCTACTATATATTGTCAACAGTTTTCAGCAGATGTTATAAAAAAAATTTGGATTCCTGAAAGCATGTTCTCCCTTCCATGTGGGCCCTCTGTAGGTCTATGTTGTGGGCCTGCTGGAATCCCTATCTGTTGCTTCCCTTATGTGATGTCACATATATGCTACAATTGTGGAAGGTACTAATTCAACACCAGACTGAGTATTGATTTAGACTGTTGGAGTTAATTTAGAAATGAACACTGTACTGGATTGCTGAATTAACACTATTTTTAACATACAACACTTGCACTGGAAATCTGACACTTCCGAATTTGCTGTGTAAAACTACACATCTCAGCGTTCTTATAAAATGGTAAATGGTCTGTACTTGTATAGCACTTTACTAAGTCCACAGGGTCCCAAAATGATTCACACTACATTCAATCATACACACATTCACACACTGATGTCTGACAGGAGAGGCTGCCATGCAGTGGAACCAATGGGCCCTCTGACCAGCATCAGCAGGCAAGGAGAGTGGAGGATTGATAGAGTGCAGCTCCAACAGGCAACCCACTGATTCCAGAACCAACTCCTACCACCGCTGCCAAAGTGAGTGAATTACCTCTTTAGTATTTCATCAGGTTTGGCACAGATTTGATTCAGGTGTGTTGGATTATAGATGGATGTAAAACCTACAGGACAGTAGATCTCAAGTATCAAGTGGGAGACACCTAATCTATTTAATAAATTCTTCATAAAAGTGTAAAAATATATACATGCAAACACCCACGATGATTTGTAACACTGTGGCTATGATGTCATGCCTCCTTTGCAGGCGGGGGGAACCAGAAGACATCAGCAGACGGCGTCCCGCTGCTGCCACCTGGACCTGTGTTGTCGGACCCCCAGCCCACCTGAGCAGTGGAACATACACCTGGTGCTGCACGCTGCTGTTCATTTGATTCAGGAGCCTGGCAGACAGCTGGAATGCTGATTTCAAGCAGAGCTCCAACATCAACACGGAAGTCAAGGGAAACCAAATTCTGAAAACCAACCTCATAAAATCGCAAGTCACACTTTAATGTTTTCCTTCAGAGTGTTGCCACTGAGGAGGGCCCGCTCTTAATAAGGCTGCGTTCAGTTATGCATAATGGCAGGCTCCATAATATAAAACTGCTGTGCAGCAGTTGCATGGGCTTCACATTTTTGAATAATCGCCAAACCAGTAAAGCATAAAAAAGTCTACAAGGTTGCTGCTGTACAGCATGAAATTTAAGACTTGTGTGTTCCAGACCTGGTCCCTGTCCAAAATATTCCCCAAACAGGATCAGCAGTTTGCTTCACGAGACACTCCCAGTTCCTCCACTCCACTAATCTCCCTGAGAAACCAAGGTGAGACACTTGGGTGAAAGGGTCAGTACCCCCCCACTCCCTAAGCATTCCTGGCTTGGCAGGGGGGCGAGGGCTGGGCTGAAATGGAAGAGCAGGGTGAAGCATTGAGGTAAGCATGGGCATTGTATATGTAGAGGAGGTGACTTAGTTGGGTTTGGTCCTTTGCCTTTTGTCAATTTTTTGTTGTCATTGTTGGCCAGGCCTTAATTCAACATTCCACAGCAAGTGTGTAGTTAAGAAAGGTACCAGTCGGGGGGTGACAAAACAAATGGGATGTTAAATCTAATTGGAGACAATGGAAGGTGGCCCCTGGAGCAATACTGGGCCTCTGTGGGCTTCAGGGCCTCAACTAGAAAACTGCATGACAATAACAGTAAATAGGCAGATACATTTTAGTGACCAGTAAAAAGGTAATAAAGACCATCAATCAAATGTATTTATTTGATGGGTAAACTTTTTAAAAATTCAAAAAATAAAAATAAAAAATAAAAAAATAAAAAAAAAAGATTGGTGCTCCTCTTAAAGGTGTGTAAAGAATTTTAAACTGGATTTCTTTTATTATTATTATTATTATTATTATTATTATTATTATTATTGGTAAACAACATTACAAAAATTGATTTTTTCAAAATTAGAATGAAAAGAGTGAATGAATTCAAATGAGGCAGAAAGACAAAGATGACAGTAAGGACAAATCTACTGACCTGAGCATGTCCATAGTCGGAGCAATAACTACAAACTTTGGAACATCTGTACCTGGGATAAACAATGAGGATGAGGATTCAGCTTTATAATATGATCAGGTAGAAGTTCACTGTCAGAGAACTGCAGCAAAGACTGGCAACTTGGAGTCACCAAGTCTCCATAAAACCATTAGATTGTTGATGCCCAAAGTTAGGCATCAATTATCTTGACTGTGGGTTGTACCCACAACCCACAAACAGGTGGGTATGAAATTGAAGAAATATGAATTTGAAGAAATCAATAAGCTTTTATGGAAAGTCAAGTCACATCTTTGTTGTAGCTGTGTCACCTTTGATGCTCTCCCATCCCAAATAATGGCGTGCAAAGCCGTCAGCGGTGTGGAATTCAGTGTTCAGCTGCGGTTATTACTTGTGCCTTAACAGACCCGTATCTTCTTAATACTTTTGTTTGCTAATTATAGATCACCTGAAAATTTTATTCCAGTGCTCTGCCTTCAGATGGTCAGACATTTATCACTGAAATAATTTTGAAGTAAGTCATACAACCAGTTTCAACTGTCCTGCTTGCCAAGATGAGTAATGCCTCCACATAGTACAGCATGAAATTATGTTACCATTGGGTTGTTGCCGTAACACGACCACAAATAAATTCTTTAGAAAACCTGTGAGCTGAACTGGAGAGAAGAAACTATTTAGTTGGAGCTTTTCCACAAAAGAGGTTCCAGTTCTTAACCAGTTCTAAACTGGATCTGTAAAAAAAAAAAAAAAAAAAAAAACTGATTGCTTTTCCATCACCCAAGAATCAAATCAGAGTCACGCCATTACACACATCTCATTGACCTATTTAAAACTTCCTGATGTGTGAATTAAAAATAAACCAGGAAGATAAAAGACAGTCATCTTCTCATCCAGAGTATCATCCTTGCTACTTTTACAGCTTTCATGTCAAAATGAAACTAAACTCCAAAAACTTAAACATAGTGATCACTACACTTTGATGGACTCCTGCTCCCCCATGAGCAAACCAGTAGCTGCTGGTGAAAAAGGATTTTTGCCCTGGTAGCAAAATTCTATGATGGGATACCTCTAGTTGGGTCAGAACCAGGGTTTTATATCAGTGGAAGCACAAGGAACTGGTGATTAGTAGTTGTAATTCCAGTTAACTGGAACTACAACTACAGGGTAACCTATTTGGGGTAAAAGGCCCAAGTAGACCTTTTACCATTTTTTTATTTGTACAATCAAGAACTGTACAAAAAGAAATGGTCTTCATTCCTTCTCTCAAGCCTTGTAACATGTTGTAGGAGAAGATCACAGTTGAGCCTGTAATGTTTCTTAGCCCAAGGAGATTTAAGTTTAAAGTAATCTTAATTTTATCAACATGATTCTTCTGGCTGGAAGTAATGTTAACTTGGTCATTGAGCTGTCGAATGGAAGAGAGACTTTTCGTTACTTTTGTTCATTTATATGCATCCATAACACATAATAAAACATAATAAAGGATTTCAGTTGGGAGATATCTCAAATCCAAATAAGGTGGAGTATTTCTTTTTTGTGAGCTAGTCATAAAATATGCTTTGAGTTCCTATCTTCAGATTGGTTTTGTTCTTTTCTCTTTCTGCAGGTGATGTTGACTTGTATTCTCTCTATGCTTCTTTCTGTAATCTACTCATATCCCCTCTTTTTCCTTTGAAACATTTCCCTGTCTTTCCTCCTTTCTTTTTCATGTCCATGTCAATTATATCTGTAATAAATCCAAAGCAATTTTCAAAAAAGTTATATATGTATATATATCAAGTGGCGCAGGAAAAAGGACAGGACGTGAAAAAAAAAAGATCAGCCATATTATTTTCCAGGTAATTTATAAAGTATAATCTGAGAACAAGAGTATGAGTTATGATACTTTTTGACTTAGACAGTTCAGTAACACCAATCATACATGTTGAATTTGTTCCAACATGGTATTATTCTTCAAAGGACCTACTGCTCCTCTTTAAAGGCGCAGTTAGTAATTTACTTTGAAAAGCTTTCTTTCAAATCACCGTCTTGAAAACAATAACACCAAGAAAAAAAACATCCATTTGCCTGAAGTGACTTGGCTTGAACTAATGGGGTCAAAGCTTAGCCAATTAACACTTTAACAAACTCCTTGTCTTTCTGTTTTTTAGATCTTGACACGGGTTTTCCAAGGCTGAGCTTGTCAGACAGGCATCATGGTCGCCCGTTTGGCCTTTTCTCTTTGGTTGTTTTCTTTCTTCTTCTTCTTCTTTTTGGAACAGGTAGCAGTTAAATGAACTGTTTAACCGCAGAGCCTTCTGTCACAGAAATATGAATGCATTTGAAGTGCTTCAGCTTCTACGCGGCCTACGAAGCGGTTACATGTTTAGGTACGAGCAGGAACCGTCACCCTGTCGGTGTTCTAGCTAGCATCCCGTCATGCCTATTAAAACTCATTTAAATTCCAGTTCAGGTGAGTTCCTGCTCCTCTGGTTTCATGTCCTACTTTTAAAAGCTTGTCATTATTTATGAGTCGCCATAAATAATTATTTATAATGACATAATTTGCTTGCATGGGTTTGGCTAATTGTGTGGTTTGCCTGTCTTATTATGTAAAAATGTAACAGATACTCTCAGTTGTCTAACTGACACATCATGTTTGTATTTGTGCATCTGCCATGTCGCTCCAGCTATTTATTTTCTTAGTCTTTGGGTTAGGATGTTTCTCTTGAAGCATATCTGTGCTGTTGCCTTGCTGAGGTTTTCAAGACAATCCCTGAGGAGCAGATTACGACTAATGAGGTCCAACCTTACATGGCCGGCGAGAATCTGGCCCTGGTTTTCAGCTTTTATCACAAGATCTCTTCATGGAGCAGATTGAGGGACAAACCCACAGGAAGTACATCACTGCTGACGCCAGTCACATCTGCTACAAACGACCTCAGACGACTTAGAAGGAGATCTTGGAAAATATAATTAGGGTGAACATTGCATTGAACAGTGCATTGTTTTTTGTTGTTGCTGTCTTGAAAGTGTTTTCTTTTTCAGCTTCATCAGTTTGCTTCATTTGTGATTCAGGATTTCAGGGTCTTCCAAAGATATTCACATCCCTTGAACATTTTAATCATTTCTCACTTTACAATTACAAATCTCAAAATGTGATTTTTTTTTTTTTTTTTTTTTTTTTTTTGTATCAGTGATAGACAAACAAAGTATGTGTATAACTCTGAAAGAATATGGTATGGTTTTCCAATTAAACATTTAAAAAGTGGAACATGCACTTTTGTTTGTGAACAAATTCGATTCTCACAGCTCCTCAGTAGCACAGATTGCAACAGACGTCAAACTGCTACATAAGAACAGAACACCACAGCCATTTAGCTTGGGACAAACAAGAGCAATACTCTGTAGGCGGTGAGCTGTGTTTTGGGGGAAATGTGATCAGCTGATTTAGGTTATTAATATGTGAACCGTGTTGGTGACCCCTGGCTTAAATATTGGCAGAATAAAGACACAATATTGCCGGAAGAAAGTCATTAAATTAAAAAGCTTCGATAGAGTGATATGTAACGTGACCCATTCAGTCTGGTTCTTTCTATTAAATAAAAAGTTATTTAAACAATCGTTTCAAAGTCCTGGGGCTGAAAATTTGCTTTTGATGTGCTAAAACATTTAGTATTTACTCATTTGTTAAACCAGTACTAATGCCTTACAAACCCTCAATTTAGCGCAGTATGATGAAAAGTTATCATAAAATTACGACTTTATTCCCATCCAACTTTTCTCATATTTAAAACAAATCAAAAACTTGATTCCAAGTGAAAAAAATTATGATCCCTGGGGGGGTAGGGGGAGGGTGACAGAAAATAATTGAGAAACACTGGGTTAAGATATGGACTTTGACTGGACCAATCCTACGCATGAATATGCTCTTATTAAAACAACTCTTCTGTTTGTTCTCCATTGTTTTCAAAAACACCACCAAGACTTTCAAAGAACAACTGCATTAGTACATCTGTGACTTCTGAAGGCCACTGGTTGCATTGAATAATTGGGGATAATTCATAGAAGAGTGGGCTAACTACAAAGACACAGCACACTTTTACAAAAATATATCTAAAATGTAAAAAACATCTAATGTTTTCCTTTCACTTCACAATTATGGACTCCTTTGTGTTGGTCTGTCACATAAAATTCCACTAGAACAGCCACTTGATTCTCATTTCCTTTCAATGATCAGTCTGGATTTGTCCCATTGAGCTCAATTCCTCCGGATGTTTTTCATCTTGGCCAATCAGCGAACAGAAGGAAGAGTTTTGGATGAAGACATTGAATTGATTGTATGGTTGTATTTTGGAAATGGCAAAGGAGGAAGTGGAAGAAGCCATTCAGTCCATGTTGACCTCATTCCAAGAGGAATGTATAATATATTTTATTGCTGGCAAAGATGTAGATGGTTCCTCTCTTTCTAGTAGGGAATGTTTGTTTGCAGTTTCTTTCCTGATCAAACTGGTGCATAACATACATAATGGATTGGCGATTGGGTAAAATCAGATCCAGTCATTAAAAACCTATACAGAGCCCACTCCTCCAGCAAGCAATTGTTTTCAATAGCAGAGGGCCCAGAACAGGGGTCAGCAAGCTTTATGAATTAAAGAGCCATTTTGCTTTCAGGCTAGACAAAAACTATATATATATTTAGGGTCACAAATGTCACATGACCTTTTGGAAGAAAAAAGAAACATATTACTATAAATAAATACCTTATTTAGAAAAAAATAAATTTTTAAAGAAGCACCATTTTATCTCTATTTTTTTAGAGCTAAAATAAAAATAAAACATCACATTTTGCAAGAAGAGTATGGATAGGTTTTTCTGTTGGATGGAAAATGATGAAATGATGAAAAAGCACATAGATTCTAGCATAAGACAAACAGCTTTAAAAGCTACTTTCAGTGTTGTTGGTTTTTTGTTTTTTTTTTGGTGAAAACTTAATGAAAATTCTTGCATGAAAAAACTGTTAAGGCTCTGCATTTGTTATTATATCTATATTTAACAGGTTATGAAGAGCCATTGTGGACGGTCCAAAGAGCCACATGAGCTGCAGGTTGCAGACCTCTGGTCCAGAACCTCTCTACGAAACAAGAGGCTAGTTTTTACCAGGCAAGGTTGTTACCAAACAAATGGGCAAAAGTTGAAGGGGTGTGAATACTTTTTCGAGGCTCTGTAACATGATGAGACTTCAACACATTTCCCTACTTGTGATGTTCAGACCGGCTGATTGTTCCTCGGTGGGTTTTTGTCCCCTGTGCAGACGTTTGTTTTGCCTTCCTGCTGCTTCCTCCTGTTGTTGCAGCTGACAGACAGAAGTGATCAGTAATTGTTATGAGGCTCTGCTGCCCGGAATCAATTATTTTGCCTCCCTAGTGTTAAATTGCTCAGTTGGTTTGAACACAAACTCCCCCTGGGTGGGTCATCAGGCCTAATTGAGACCTGAGGCACTTCACCCAAACATGATTTAGTTTTTATGTGTTTTTTGTTTTGCCAGCATTCATGATAATAATTAATGAGGTGTTTATAATTCTGTGTTTTTTGGGAGAACCAAATAACCAGAGCCTAACACCAACACAGCAGCATGGCTCAGTTTTGACCTGATGTGAATATTGTTAACAGGCGAGCAGCAGGTGGGGGAATAAACTGAGACTTGGAGCCCCATTCACACATTCCCTGAGCTGCTCTGCTTTGTGTCGCGGATGCTGAGGAGGAGCAGAGGAACAAGACAATTATGACATTATGGTTGGGTGGTTGAGCAGCCAGCAGTCCCAGATGGGGAGAGCAGCAGAGCGAGGGCTCCCTGAGGACAGCAATCCACCACATGGACACTCTGATCAGCCGTCAGATTGTTTCTGTGGCTCTGCATTACGACTGAAACTTCTTCACTTGATATCCTGTTGTCAACAATGGATTTAACTAGAGTTTTAATCAGATTTAACTGGATTTTAAAGACTCCTGTGTAAAATTAATTTAAAATGCAGGTTATACAAAATGCAGCCAAAAATTCAAAGACGTGGATTGAAAATAATATCATAGGCAGAGGTGAGTAGAGAAGCCAAAATGTGTACATAGGTAAGGTTAGAGCTACTTCAACTTGTTTTAACTCAAGTAAAAGTGAAAAGTAACTTTTAAATAAATTATTTTAGAATGAAAAAGTATTTAAGAACACCACTCAAGTGCTGATCATTTAATCTAACATTTTAAAAATAAACATTTTAAATACTCAAGAAAAAACATTACAACAAATAAACAGAAAACACATTCAGTCATATGCAAAACGTTTTCAACTATTTTTTGTTTCATTATTAAAGTTTTTTTTTTTTAAACTAATACAGTATAAAATACTGTTGTTAGTTTATAGAGCACATCAACTAGTTCTAAAGTCCTTCCACTGGTTACCTGCAGCTCAGAGAATAGACTTGTAATACTGATGCTAGTTTATAAACTACTGAACGGTTTAGCACCAAAAACATTAAAGATCTGCTGCTGCTGGATCACCCTTCCAGACCCCTGAGGTTCTGGTTCTGGTTCTGGTTCTGCTCTGCATCAATAGAACCAGAACTAAACATGGAGACGCAGCATTCAGCTTCTATGCACCACAAATCTGGAACAAACTTCCAGAAAACTGCAAAACAGCTGAAACACTGATATAATTTAAATCTAGATTAAAAACCCACCTGGTTAGAGTTGTTGTTGAAACATTATAAATGAAACATTAATCAATCAACATTGTGATATGTAAATGTGTGTTTACATATCACATGGTCCCCCAAATATAAGAAGGATTTTATAAGTGACTTCGCTGACTTTTTACCTGGGAAATATAACTAACTATGAACATGTTCTTATAGTTGGAGACTTCAATATACATGTGTTTTGTCCTGATAAGCCTCTGGTAAAGGACTTTTTAAGCCTTCTAGACTCCTTTAACCTGGTACAGGCCGTATCCGGCTCTACACATGAGCACAGACACACACTGGACCTGGTTATTTCCTGTGGTCTGCCTGTGACTAACCTGGAAATCTGTGACTCTGTGTTCTCAGATCACCTGCCTGTTTTATTCAGTGTTACTTTGACACCTACTGCGGTAAAAACTTGCTGCTGTTCGGCGCTGTCGGATTATTAACCCCTTCACTGCCACTCAGTTCTCTACTGCTTTTCTTCAGCTCTGTGGATCATCTGACTTCCTCTACTCTGATACAGAAGAACTCTGGTCCTGGTTCTATTCTTCCTGTCAAACCATCCTGGACTTGGTTGCTCCATTAAAAACCAGGCAGCCAAAGATTAAACCTGAGCCTTGGTTTAATAACAGAACTCGTGCTGTAAGGAAGGATTGTCGCCGTGTTGAACACAGGTGGAAAAAGGATAAATTGCAGGTTACTTTTCAAATTCTAAAAGACTGTTGTCTACCAGAGCACGGTTAAAGAGGCAAAAAGGGAGTATTTGGCAAATATCATTTTCTCAAACTGCCGTAACCCACGTGTTTTATTTAACACCATTGACTCTGTGTTTAATATCCTACAGAATGCCTGTTTGGAAGCTTCTCCTGACATGTGTGATAATTTTCTGCGTTTCTTTATTGAAAAGGTTGGTTGTACCAGGGCTCTTATCACAGCTCCTGACCCCTCTGTTTCAGTTCCTTGCTCTGCTGCTTTCACTCAGTTTGAGCTTGTGACTGTCTCACTTTAGAGGACGTGATTGGCCACATTAAGCCATCAGGTTCCCCCCGTGATCCCATCCCTCCACAGCTTTTTAAAGATATTTTATCTAGCATAGGGCAGCCTGTTCTTGCAATTATAAATAGCAGTCTGTCGTCAGGTGTGGTTCCTGCTACTTTTAAACATGCAGTAGTGCAACCACTGCTTAAAAAACCTGGCCTTGATCAAACTGTTCTGGCTAATTATCGGCCTATTTCCAAGCTGCCTTTTCTT
>NW_015115173.1:65594-83160 GCF_001443285.1 Poecilia latipinna | reverse complement strand
TAAAATGGCTGACATTTTTTCTTAAAATGAAAACAAACATCCATAGAAAATGATATACATTCGAAGCAACAGAGTATAACAAGAAACAATTCTGAAAAAAGTAGTGCATACAAATTGTACACACCAACTGGGTTTTTTGCTGAGATAGGACCAAAAGGCATCAGTGTTAGCCACGAAGCCCTTTAGCGATTTGTAACTTAACACAGTCGAGACTTTAATTAGAAAATGGGAACGTCAACACCAACAAAAAAAATATGGCATTAGCATGATACTGCTGATAAAGAATACATTATTGATCATACTAAAGTTAAGGACTGCAGCAGGTAATGTGCTAATATTTGCTAGCAAAGGTTTAATAGCACAATAGGTGAAAATAGTTAGCAATAAAGCTAGCTAGCTAACTATATGTAGGCCTAACATGGATGTTAGGATCACAGTCAAAATAGTCAAGCTCAGATGTGGAAGTGTTAAACTTTGTTGGTGCTTTTTAATATACCCACAATACATCATGACAATAATTCAAGATATGGCATTAGGCAACAAAGAAGAGGCTAAAATAAGCACATTGCAGTCAGTAAGTGACCAAACCTGCCTCCACACTTCAATCCTCAAGACAAACTGAAAAAGGGAAAATGTATTCTGAGATGTGTGCAAATGTGGCGACCAACTACCAAACATGTCTTAAGGTTTTTGTTTTGTTCGTCACCAAGTTCAACGTACTGTTTTGTTAGGGCATCAGATGTTTAACATGATGACTTTCATTCGGTTATTTACTTCCATGTTATAATACTTTGTAATTTAAATCTATTCACAAAATGAATCTACAGTCAGTAGTTTCTCCCACTGCACAGGAGTAACAAAGAACAATCAAAGGAAGTTTTTCATCTGATACGTCAAACATTTAATATTAAACATGAGTCCGGTCTTGACCGCCTTATCATTACGTCTGGACACATGCATGTCTGCAGCAGATGCTCATTTTCCCTTCCAGACATTCAGACATCCATGCTTATCCTGTCATCAACCAGATGCAGGAGCCGGCATGCCCCCGTCCTCAAGATTGTATCTAGAGTGGCAGTCCAAGGAGAAATGATCAACCTGCTTATTGCTCTTTAGACATTTGATGGAGATGAAAGGATTTGGATGGCTCTATTATAGTTTGGAGTGATGAAGCAGCTCATTCAATGAATAAAAAATGTAAATTGTGTTACTTTTTCTCCATGTAACTTGGTGTGCTCTTGCGGGACATTCGGATTACTTAAAGAACCTCTGCGTACCTGATAATATCAAAGCTTGGATTATTTGAATAATATCAGAAGATTTAGGCACAAATAAAAATCTAAGAGGTCACAACTGGGCATGCTAATAAAAACTGTTTATACCTTTATCTGGTAAAAAAAGAAAAAAAGACAAAACAACCTCAGAAGAATATCAAATGATGTTTTTCACTTTGAAGTAATGTTCTCCTTTTTTTTTTTTTTATCTGCTTTAGCTTAAGTTGCTCAAAATAATTTTCAGTTCTTTTGAACTCCTCTCTCGTCATTCAGGAGGAATTTTGGATCGCTCTTTCATACGGTGTGGCTGCAGTTCATTACGGTTTGCAGATTCACATTCGTGCATAGCTCTCTCGAGATCCTGTCACAACATTTCTTACCAAGCTAAGATCTCATTCTTTTAGGCCATTAGAAGCACTTAATGATTTTTGCTTTCTCAGTCATTTAACTGCTGAATAATGTGTGCATTTGAGCTCACTCTTCCTGAGATTTGACCTGGTTTCAGCCAGGCTGTGCTTGTGGTTAATAAACTGAACCCAGTCAGTGACATAGGGTGCAGGTCGCCCAGTGTTTTGTAGCTGTCTCTGGTTGAAACCTGAACAGTAAGCAAGCTTGGATAAAACTTTGGCTATTGGTGTCCTGATACCAACTTACGACTACAAATGAAGTAGGCACTTATCGATACAGAGTACAAACACCGAGTAATTAACAAGTTGGAACTACGACTGTAGTATTTTATTTAGATGTTCTTCTTTTTAAGCCTGTTGATGACGAGATCATTTTACGACACGTTTCACTACCTATTTTAAACTCTATATCCTGTGTTTTAAGGTGTAGTAAGTACAGGCAATTTCACAAAACTTCAACATGGCCTTTCTCGTTATTTCTTGTGTAGTTTTGCATTTTGACTGTTTGTGTTTGTGAAAAAAACATTTTGATCTTCTTTCCCGCTGCTTCCTCTCACCTATGGTCATCACACTTTCTCTGAATGTACTTGATTGCTCCCTCAGCCCCTTTTGAACTCAAATTTTCTTATTTGCTATTTTGTTGGTTTGTGCCTCAGTGTTAGATTAGGTTTGTTTGTGAGTTCTTGTTTGGCACTAGGGGAGTTATGAATTCTGTAAAATTATGAATTATGAATTCTGTTATTCATCACCAGCTGCCTCCCGCCAACTTGTTCTGCTTTGGATCCTCAACAACCACCCCCAAGACAGATGATTTTAATTTTATCGTCACACGTAAAACCGTCGAGTCAGGAGAAGTGTAGTTTCTGTTCAGTGATTGCAATGCATTGGCCTGGTTGATGCCAACAAAAGGATCAGAATTTTTCCACAGACAAAAATCCACATAATGTGGTAGAAATAAACAAATTATTTGTAATTCTTTGGTAAAAATTTGCCTGTGACTTAAATGATATGAGTTTTGAACTATGTAAACTTTCTTAACTCATTTTCAAGAGGTATTAGTATTTCTTTGCAGTCAACAATTTGGGATTTTTAGTGAACTTTCTGCAGAATTATCAAATATATTCACAGGTTCATCTCCCTCAACACCCCATAAAGAAACTACAATGGCAACATGACTTATTGGAGTTTGGATAACTTGTTAAATGTTTTCCTTTGCACAATTGTCTCTAAAGAACTGAAGACTTATGGCAGATTTTCATCCATTCATCCATTATCTAAACTCGCTTAACCTTGCAGGGTCACGGGTGGGCTGGTGCTCCTTAGGGTAAAAAGTGGGGTGACTTTCATACATAAAAATTGCTAAATACTTCTTTTAGTAGACTTACCACAGCATTACAACAAATATTGGATAATCGAAGGTGTGCAGACATAGAGATGGACAGAGAAAGTTTGATCTACGACATCCTTTTCTGAACAAAAATGTATTTTCTTGCACAGTTCAAAAGGTGTTGTTTATTTATTTGTTTTTTGTTTTTTTTTCATGGCAATTCCAGACTTTGCACCTTCAAAATACCTGTCGGATATTAGGCACTGCACATATTTGTGCATCCTGATAGCAAAATTCATCTTTTCCAGACATCTGAGGGTAATAGTCATCGCTTCATTTTTACAGATGGCCTTCCAGACCTCAATATCCTTGCCAGGGGTTCTGTGAAGGTGTTTGGAAGTATTGTTTTTTGGCCGTTTACATTGTGAAGCTCTTTAGTTCAGAAAGTACCAAGATATTAAAGATACATCCACGATAGACTGTTGTCTTTTTCTGAAAAATGTTAAGATTTCTGTTAGTCAGCAAGCCTAGCAATATATGTCTGAATCAGTGAATCAGTTCAGTCTTTTCAGCAGTTTAGCCTTGTTTAAATCACATAATAACTTGTTACAATACTGACACACGCAGTAAGTGTTGAGAAAGTAACGCACTGTCACTTTAAACTAAAATTTATGTACCAAACCTGCTCATATGCAAACATTTTGTCATATAGCAGGTAAATGTTTAGAGCTCAGTCACATTGCTTAACTTATCTGCTAGCACCTTTGAAATGCAGAAATAAAAAAAACGTAACATCCCTTCGCAATCATTCCACTAAAAGGGCCAACAAGTGATTTTAATCAAACCTGTATCCCCTTTGAAATGTATAAATCTTTAGAAGGAACGTTATTGTCAATTGATGTGTTGATGTGTGTTAAAGGGCACCTTGGTGCTGATTCCAACCAGCTTCACTGCTGCTTTGATGCCCAGCAACAGGTGCAATCATAAATTGGGCAACACTGCTCTCTGGTGGCTAATCAGGGGTAATATGCTTATTTCTCCTTTAAAAAAAATGAACGCATCTAGTCAGTCATATTCATTGATTCATTTGGTCCAGCATTATATTTTATGAAACATGAGCAAATTTGAAAAAAAGAAGCTATTGTTTAAATTATACCTAAATCAAACCCTTCCCTCTGGATGCTTTTTTTCCTCTACTGAGTTCGCTTAATTTATTTGAAACAAGTAAACAAGAAACACCTCTACAGATAAGAAAATGATCTGAAATAAGACTAACACAGCATAAATTTCATGAGATTTCACAGAAGATGTTTCAGGAAAAAAAAAAAAATTCAACAGTCAAACATTGTGTTGGGAGTGAGATGATAAACAATAATCAATGGATCTATGAATCTTACCATTTCCAACAGAAAATCCTTAAAGTTGCGGTATGTAAAATTTTTTTTATATACATGTTAAAACCGTCATGTTGTGACAGTATAATATGAAACAGGTAATCTGTGAAAAGATGGAATTTATTCATCTTCTCCCATTGCTACCTGAAGAATTGCACCGCTCAAAAACAACCAGTGTCTTAGCGCTGTCAATCACACTTGTGAAAGCACTCCTGAAAGTGCTAATGACAACTTACCTTTATCTGCTGTAATAGGTGGCCGTGCTAACTAGCCAGAGCTCCTGTGGCAGGTTCTGACATTGGGAAGAAGCTGTACCATAGCAGAGATAAAGGGGGAGGTAGTGAACAGCATGTACCAATGAGTGATTGACAGCAGTAAGAACCTCCTCCCAGCTCTGATTGGTTGTTTCTGACAGAGCAGCGCAGAAGACAGCAGGCCCATAAGGTGAAGGCGGAGGAGTTTGATTTTTTTTCACAGGATTAGGGTCAGGGTTACACAGAGTATAACATGTTGTGATCATTTTGACAAATATGCAAAAAAAAAAAAAAAAAAAAAATATTTTTTTTTAGAAACGTTACATTTTGTAGCTTTAAGGAGGTCCGCCCATCAATTTGTGATCTCAAGCCCAAGCATATATGTGTAATTGAACAATGATTTGAAGCACACACGCAAGTATATCACTCACTGAACAAATCTGTGTGTGTGGGCGGGTACTTTTCACTGCACTGCCCTTATAGATGCACCTTTCTCTTCATGGTATGCCAGTTTTAATCTCTGACAGTGTCTGTCATTCCTTGCCGAGCCAGCTCACTGTTACAAAGCTGAAGCCTTTTATTCAGCTAACTTGACTTTAACGCACTCATATACTACTGCAAGAAGAATGTTATTATTGTATTTGCAACGCATTGTTTATGATTGATCTATCTGCTTTCCAAGAAAAAAGAAGAAGAAGCAGAAAGCTGTTCTCTCCTCTTCTGGTGAAACGATCATTTAAATGCTGCTCAGCCAGCTCATGTATGTCGAGTACAGTAGAACAGAATCAGACTCTGCGACTCACAAGCAGAAAATGATAAATGTCTGAGCATCGGCGATAATATTTTATCCGCATGTGTGCAAAAACCATGTCGGACAGATTTGCTGAAATATCGAGGCTTCACATCTAGGCGTTGGCAGGGTCTACAACTCATCAGGATTCAGGTTCCCCCTGGCATTCAAATGCTGACAGAACTTTTTTTTTTTTTTTTTGCCAATTTTCTATGCTCAATATCTTTTTTTTTTTTTTTAATATCCTAATTATGTGACAGAGCAGTACAGAGCTTGTAAAACTACAGGAAAAGGTAATGTTTTCATTAAAAAAAGAAAAAAAAAGATTCAGATCTAAATCTAATTTGAAAACTGTGCTTGTAAATCTCGAAAAATTGCGGTCATAGACTAGCCTGTGAAGTCCAACTGAGTTTGAACTAATTTGCTATGAAGAATGGGCAATAATTTTTGATGCAAAGCTGGTGGAGACGTTTGCCATAAGGCTGTCATCTGCAAATATGGAATAAGGTTGTTCAATAAAACATACACTAACCAGGCTAAGTGCAAATGCACAGCACTGCTCATCTTGTGCACTGGCTGATTTTGTTCTGCAACATACAGTATAAAGCCAAGAAAACGCATCGTTTGTGGCACGGAATATGAAACAGCTTAAAGACTATAAGAACGTTTGCAATTATTTTACAAATAAATGAGAGATTTTTTTCAGATTAATTTAAACTTTGGTTTATTTGAGGACACAAAGGCTTAAACAGCTGCAGTCTGTCTTGCTTCGGGTTTATCGGTATGCTGCTAAATTAGTTTTGTTCTTTTGATTTGCACCAGATAAAAAAAAAAAAAAAAAGAATGAATAATGATGCTTTAAACTTCAAAAATACGCAACATAAAAGGATAGTTTTTTTTTTTTATACAGAAGATTTATTTCCCAATTCAATGCACAAAAAATATTTTCCCCCTTAACTGTCACACCTACAAATAACTGGTTGAAATAAGTGATTTTTTTTTCAACCACCATAGGGAATGAACATGAAGTGAACACACCGGACATACAGTATATAACAGGACAGAATTGATTGTAGCAGAACGGTTAGGACTGTTTATCATGCTGCTGCTGACAGGTTAGTGATATCAAGCAGGTTCAAACATACATTCATCTGTACCTTTGCTTTTGCACCCATCAGACAGAAAAACCAAACAAATGTATCCAGTAAAAGGCATAAGGGACAAGCACATTTATCATCGCAATGAAATGACTAACCATTACAACATAGCATAGATTTTTAAAAAAAATAATACAACCCACCCCATTTCATACATGTCCCAAAAATTAAAATACAGTTATACAGCATCCATTCGCTCTTTCATTTTATTGTGAAATCTAAGGGTAAGCAGAGATAAGATGTCCAACCAGTGCAGCAATGGGGAATGTGCATTTAGCTCGATAGTCAAAACATTGTGTTTGACGTCATTACAGGAAGCCATTAACTAAGATATGAGGCCCATTTAATCTCTGGTGGAAAATTTTACAGTTAAAAAAAAGGGTGGGGGGTGGGGGGCTTTAAATTAGGTTTAAATTGGGCAAAAAAAAAAAGAAAAAAAAAAAAAAAAAAAAAAAAAAAAATCCACAACTTTTATCCTGTTTTTGGATGCTTCTTTTAGGGTTTGCCATTTCATCCTGTTTCCAGCCTCCTAAACTGTTATGCCAAGATTTTTCAATGAATAAGGGAACACCTTCTGTGGTCCTCCACGGCCAGGAAATCCAGATATTTTATTTAAATAAATAATAAAAAAAAAGAAAGAAAAATGAATTTTCACAGGCTTTGTGCACGTCCAATTTTCACGCGTCTGTTAGTGCCAGAGTGCAACATATGCAATGCAAAGAAATCTTTCACCAACCGTGTCACATTCTCACCAAAGGCTACAGTTAGGAGCTAGCTTGGGTGGAATTTCTTCCTCTGTGCTATTATGAAGAGTCACTGTTTGGTCACAAAATACACTGTTGGAGAACTTTATTTTCCGGGAGTATATTACAATTTTAGCTTTGTGATAGTCTTCTAAAGAGAATACGAAACGCTTTTCCAAAAACAGCAATTTACAAGAAAGTACAACGCTTGAATAATGTCCACCTGCCTGTGCTTGGTTGCCAGAAAGATTACAACATGAACAGATGTTTTTTTTTTCTTTTTTTTCTTGTTTAGTCATTTCTCACTATTTTTCTTTTTTTAAGGCAAAAATAAGAGAAGTTTAGTGGATGACTGCAGACATAGCGATTTTACATAGTTTGATTTCATTTCATAAGAACTTTTATGTCCGTTTATCTTTTGGAATAAAGAAGAAAAAACCTGTTCAGTAGTGACTATAATTGGAAGAATATATCCACTGACATTAAATGTTTCATCACCTTCCTCCCGTTCTGTGCTCAATCCCATTCAGTTGCATAAACTAGCATCTCAGTATAAGCCACAGCTTAATTATGTAAATGATTTAGTGTATTTATAGATACCTCAAGTGAAGTAATGATACACCAAGCAGACAGCTGATTATTTCTTATGCATATGTACACCTGGTGGCTCAAGATGTTTTAGATTGTCTAAAACAAGAATTTTAATATCAAACATGTGCTGAATAAGTGTGTCCTGGACAACTATAGAACAAAGTTAAAAAATGTAAAATCAGGAACAAGAACTTGCTTCTCCATAAACGCAGTTAAGAATAAAGAAGCCAATTCAGCTCTGCTGTACATTGCAGACAAAACAGCAAGAGGAAAACATATAAAAGAGAACACCGATTAAAAGTCCCTCTTTCTGTTGTTGATCCTTGCTGGGAAAACAGGTTCTGCGGTCCTGACCGAGGCACGAAGGCTTGCTGCAATCATCTGTTATTGCCAAACTCATCAGATGACCACTTTTTAATACAAGTAGAAAAGCAAATTGGTTCTAAAACCAACAAAGGCACACACACATACACAGGCACACACCCACTCAAATAAACATTTGCTCTCACGGTGAGAGTAAGGCAGGCAACGATCACTGAGGTTGAATGTAGGAAGGCAGTGCATGGGGGCGGGGAGGGGGGGGGGGGGAAAGGCAAACTTGAATGAGCGGCTGTTTAAGTGGCCCTGCTTTCTGGCAGAGGCTCGCTCTGGTTCACAGGACTGCCCTGGGGGCCGGCTACTGGAGGCGGAGTCAGTGTGTAGGGGGGAGGAGCTTCGCCGATGCGAACCGAGTTTCCACCCCCGGAAATGAGAGGAGTGTTGTGGGAGAGATGAGAGGAGTCGGTCTCGTCGGTTTGAGCGCATTCGCTGTAGGGAGGCGGCTTCAGGTCATCCTCTGCAAGGGGGGGAGGGGGAGAGAGAAAAAAAAAAAAAGAAAAGTCAACCAGTTTTAAGCTTTTCATACAAATATATTCAAGTTTTAATGTCACTTGATTTTAAAATGCTTGTATTTGTATCCAAAATTTATAGTGATCCTTGTCAGTGCAGTTTTACCTGATTTACCTTCAGCCCACAAACCCTCAGGTCTTCGATGATTTTGTTTTCTAATCAATTTTCTCCAACATTAAAATCATTCCATAACATTTCCTCATTATGAATACAACTGTTACAATTTGGATCTGGTTGGTTAACATAACCATAACACTTCTATCCTCAATTAACAATTTTATAGTCTGATTATTATTGCCTGCCTAAATACATGTCTCTTTATTTAGAGATATTATAAAAATGAGTTATCGCTCACTACCATCCAGGGTTCATGACAAGCACTGTGCCTCAACCAGAAATTTTACAACAAGCATATTTGATCATTTTCTTCCACCTGGTGTTAGCTTAAAAAAACCTTCAAAATCCCCTTAAAAATAAAAAAAAAAAAAAAAAAAAAAAAAAAAAAAACCATAACGAATAAAACATGAGCAGGGCTCTGTTGGAAAACACCTGCAGCAAAAAGAACAGACTGAAAGTACAGTAAAAGTTCCCGAACAGCAGCACATTTCCAACATGGCTTACGATGCAACAAAAATGACCAGAATGATGACTCAACCATGCTGTGTCCTAAATATTTTTGGCCAAAAATTCACAACAGAAATATCAAGAGGCCAAATATGCAGTGCCTGGAAAAAAAATATACAAATGCCCTTGAACTTAAGATTACTCTGATAACCCTGAATAAGATCCAGAGTCTCCGAATACGTAAAAGGAATCTGAGTAATTTAATAAGAAAATAAATCCAGCGGTTTTCTGAAGGTCTCAGAGGTTTGTAAGAGGATGTCAGAGAAGACCAAGAAACATCGCAGACATGTTAAGGATTAAATTTCGGAATGTGAAAACTGAATCAAGCTGCATTTTATTGAGGGGTAGCACAGTCAAGGGGCTGAATAAAATCACAGATTTTTATTTGCACTATGTACTACTTGATGTTAGTCTGTTACATACAATTCCACTGAATACGTTTTCAAGGTATATTAGGTAAAAAAGTGAAGCCAATTTGTTTTTCCTTTATTGGATTTATCTAATTATTAAATAAACATCACAATATCTGATTTGAATGTGTCTGAACTATTTTTTTCTTCCAAACACACCAAAGTCTTTTTACACAACAAATAGGAGGGTTAATATACATATATACATATATATATATATATACATATATACATATATATATATATATATATATATATATATATATTTATAGGGTATTTTTTGATGTATACTAATGGCAACCTAAACTGAATTTGGGTTGTAAATCAGACACTTTAAAATTATAATTCAGTTAAAAAAAAATAGTTGAACATAAAAATTATTTAAGTACAACCATAGAATTTTAACAAATAGCTCAAATAATTGACTGAAAACAGCAGCTGATTCACTGGAACACTGTTGAGACAACATAAAGTTCAAACAAAGAATGAATGGATAATCATGCTACTCCTAACAGCTTGATAAAACCATGACATGAGTGAGTGAAATGAAAAAGCTCCCGTCACGTAATGACATGTCTGCCGAGTTGTCACCATTTCCATCCACTATAACCACATCCTGCCATCAGACTAAACATGCACTTCAGAAACGGCATGCAAGTTACAAAAGAGGAGGCTGTGAAGTTCAGCTCAGAGCCTCCTCTGCAGAAGAAAGCTCAGGTCAACCTAAATAAAAATAAATAAATCTCAAATTAAAATTAGGAGCAATCATTTGGAGTTCCCCAAAGGGAAGAGACATTGTTTAGAGCATAGTAGTGAACACAGGAAAGCCAAAGTTAGTGAGGTAAAATAAACCTTTAAAAAAACTGACTACACTAACGGACACTGAAGAAAAAAAAAAAAAGAAATACTTTTAAAACATAGATTAATATATTACCTTATTTTTTCTTTTTCCTGGAACTACTAAGGTAACAAACGTGTAGCTAACTTATTTAAATTCAAACTCATAACCAGCAGAAACTATCGCTGAATTTTCATACACGCAGATAGCGTCTTTCCTGTGTGGCCAAAACATAAAAGCTTTTATTGTCCCTTCTACCGTATCAGGGTAAAATTCGTCCTCTATTAGGCTTCCTCTGCCTGAGTGAAACTGTACAGAAAACCACAGAGTGACAGTGATGAAGCCAGGCGGACTTTCCCACCATCGATAGTCATAAGGTGTGAATAAATTTGTGCAAAAGCAGGGACCAATTCAAATGGTGCAGCATAACATCTAGCTAACTATAAAACACTTGCAAAGGTGTTTATGTCCTTTAAACTTTAACATTTTATGTCACATTGTAACTACAAACGTCAGTGTACTTTACTGGGATTTTGTGCAAGTCAGCAAAACAAAGTCCCAAATGCAGAACTGAGTGGAAGAGAAATGATACGTGATTAAGAATTTCATTGTAAAGTGCTTTTTGCCACCCTTTAAAATTTAACCCCTAAATAAAATCCAAAATAGTCAATAGAAACAGAATCCAGACTTAAATGTCTGCGTAAATACAGACATTTACTTACAAAGTCTGAAGCAAAGTTTTAGTAAAAAAAGAGAACAGGATATCCAGGGTTTTTCACATGTCATGGAGTAAAGCAATCCCTCATTTGAAAATGCAAAGTGTGTGGTCCAACTACAAACCTGCCAAAAAGTGCCTGTCCAAATTAACTGAGGTCGGACAAGAAAAGTCAGAGAACCAGCCAAATGACCTGTGGTAACTACAGAGAAGCTTGTCAGATAGTGAATTTGTTGACAGCAGCTTGTGCACCTTATAAATCTGACCTTTGCGAAAAAGTGGCAGAAAGAAACTGTTTGAAAAGGCAACAAATTTGGCAGAAGGTGCTCTTGTCTGATGAGAGAGAAAAACAAAACAAAACAAAACTTTCTAGTCTACAAGAAAAAAAAAATAGAAACACAAAACACCATGAGTGGAAGAAAATAAACACAGTGCCCCTGAAAGCACTATCCTCAACATAAAACATGGTGGCAGCATCATGCTGTCCCCCAGTGCTTTCCTCAGTAGGAAGCACAAGGAAGGTGATCAAAGCTGATGTGAATATTAACAGAGATAAACACAGAGCAATCACAGATGAAAGCCTGTTGGTGGCAACAATAGATTTGAGACTGGGGTGAGGGTCACTTTCCACCAGGACAACTACATGAAACATACAAACACAGCTAAAATAAAAATGATTTAAGGAAAAATGCTATTATCCTCAATGCTGCTATTTGGATACAAAGTACAACACAAACACCTAACATGTGAGTGGATAGCAGCAAAACACATAAGAGGAAGGAGATAGAAAAAAAAAAAGAGAACTAAGTATTTACACTGACTGGCTCTGATTGCATGAGGACATAAACTGATGGATTCTATATTACAGGTCTTGTGTGAGTGTTGGTTACCTCCAGAGACCACCTCGTACGGTGGGGGCATTTCCAGGTGGGAGAAGGATGCAGTCGGGGGCATTGTTGAGGAGGGTTCCTCGACCAAAACGTCCTCCTGACCACCGTACCAACTGGGCCACACAGATGCTTGCTACAGGGGAAGGAAATACAGTTAATATAAACACACGAGCAAAAAGCAGAAGCAATGAAAATGCAGAAGTGCATAAATGTACATACAAAGGACATCCATTATGAAGTTTTCATCTGGTCTGGTTTTATATGGACACTTTGCTAGAGATAAAAGTTATGACAGCACTGATTTTCTACACCTGTAACTCTTAAAGGGGCGGTATTATGCATTTCCAGGCACAGCGCCATTTTATAGCACAATCAAGTAACTACGTTACCTTCAGCTGTTATAAAAATGTTGTATATCACAAATATGATTAAAAATAAATTTGATGCCTTTAAATTCTATCTCTGTCTCTTTAAGAAACTTCTGCTCTTTCCAACACTCCACCTTCAGAACGTCATCACAACAATGCTTTGCTTAATGCAGTTTACGACAGTCGTTAGGAGAGTTGGACTGAAAAGTAGATGGTATGAGCTCAGGAGATGCTGTTGCTAATGCCTGCTGCCGCTAGTCTAAAGGAGCTGATGTGAGGCAGAAGCTCGGTTAAAGACTGCAGCTCCAAGGAGCAGCTGTGTGAAAAAGACGGTGCTTGGTGAGTCTAAGTATTTAGATACCACCCCCGATAGTTGCCATGAGAGATTCAAGGATTCTCAAACATGCATAAAAAAATCAAAGCAACACTCAATGTATATGTGATGGAGTAATGTTGCACGATTTCAGGCTAAAAAAGAAAATGGAGATTTTACATAATACCACCTTTTCCTCGCTTTAGGAAAAGTTTTCTCCAGGCCAAATTATTATCATTTCTGAACCTCAGTTATAAAATGTCATTAGGCCACAACTTAACCACCAAGGACTGATTCAAATAAGCAGCATACCACAGACAAATATGAAAACCAATTCATGTGAAAGGTAGCATAAAAAAAACAAAACATTGATGTCTCTTATCATATTATGAGTTTTGTAGTTGAAAGTGAATAACGTGGTTAGAGAAGATTTAGTAATTCATTTAGGCTCAAAATTGAGATATTTTGTAATTTTCCCAAACAGCCATTGAGTCATGGATGACCGTAAGACCTTCCTGCTGCACATTCCATTATCATCTAAACTTGGAACATTATCCACCAGAGACAGCAAAGGCTGCAAGCAGGACAGAAAAACAACAGGAAGAGTATGTAAATAATTTATAAAAAGACAGAAAAGTTTGAACAATCAGTTAATAATCAGATGGAATAAGGAGTGTGAAGAAGCTGGAAAAAAAGTGAGAAATATGCAACAAAATGTGTGTCAGGTTGAGGTTCAAGGTGAGGGGGATCCTGATCTTACAAGCTGGCATGTAATTACCTGTCTGACAAAAAACTGACAGAAGCAACTAGACTGCATGTTCGTTCATGTCTCAAACATTCATATACGACACAGGATATTATAAATGATCAGTGGAAACCCGAGCCTCAGAGCACTGGCACTGAGCAGTTTCATTTATTTTCTTCTGCAAATGGGGCATTTCCTGGGGAACAAATATCCCAAACAAGGCTAAAAATACAAAAGTCTGTTCTCAGATGTAACCAGGTGAATTAGAAAAAACAATATGTTATGGCTGAAATGACTCGACTCCTTTTTCTTTGGACATTTTTAGAAGAAAGAAAGGAAATGTTTGTTTTAGCAAATTGAAGATTGTGCCCAGCCGTTATAAAAAGGCTATAAAATTCGCAGGTCGTGGGGCCAAGCCTGAAGAGGTAATCAAAGGTAACACAAGGCAGTTCTTGACTGAAGCATCAATACAATAGGAAGTTATATTTTAAGTTAATTATATTTTAAATAATTAATTTAAATAAATTTAATTTAAATAATTTTTCTTTGAGCATTTCTATGCTTTGGATGACAAAGAAAAACAGAAGATAAAAGTTTTAACAATCAGGCAAGAACGGAAATACAAACAATAACTGGTAAAATTGCTTTTTTAGTCAAAAGTGGAGCATGCAGTTGTCTGTAAATGAGTGAACTCAACTCTTAGTTTGTTATCAAAACATTGCACAATGCAGTTCTTACAAGTGCAGTTGAACTGTTACTGTATCACACTCTTGACAGTCATGAGTTAAGTGTCTAGATGTCTGTTATTTATTCAACTAAAACTCATAGAAAAGCACAAACGCATCTACTGAACTCGGACAAAGATCTTTACACTAAATGTATAAAGTAGCTAATAAGAGAGAGCGGAAACGAGTGCGTTCCTGAGTGAGACCACAAAACAACTTGTCTGTTAAAACACCACCCAGCCAGCAGTGACCTTATTCGACTGCGTCGTACTCGCTGAACCATATGTCTCTTAAGAGATTATCTTTATCCCAGAAACCCTTGAAGCTGTCCAAAGCCATGACCCAACAATAATGAAGACGCGCTGGAAGCAGAAAACCTCTTCAGACGCTGACAGCTACATGACGCATTTCAGAAACGGTATGTGGGTTCTGCACTTACATTCTGTCTCTCACACATCTGATGAAGGTAAGCCCTTCCTCCGACGATGACGATCTGTGCATTGCGGGTGTTGCTCAAATATGCTGCCAGTTGCCTTTGTCTTGACCGGTACCAGCACACATAGAAGAAGATCTTTATGATGATGAATATTATAACAACTCTGTGGGGGGGGGAGGGGGAGAAAAAGATGTTTAAAATAAAAACCCTCCAAGATCCAAGTGGTAAACATTAACAGGTGCAACAGTCAGAATTCTAAGAAGGAAAGAAGGAGGCGTCTCCTCAGCCTCTAAATCACAAATAGCGTCCAAGCGTTAATACATAGTGACCACGGATGTAACAACTGTTTGCACGTCACGCGGTTTTGCACCTTCTTAAAATCTTTCCCACACATATGTATTATCTGTAACCACTGTTTGTGAATGTGCTCCATCAGAAATACGCACCGTTATACACTTGCTTAGTAGTTAATATGCCTTTGAGTACAACTGGGTTCTCCTATTGTTTTTCCAAATTGCAGCTAAAACATTGTTAAACTGACGTTATTCCAAGTTCTGATTGGAGGGAAATGGAACGCCGCAGAAGCAGCCACTAGCAGTTTGTTTTTTCCTCAGTTCACTTTTCGTCCTCTTCACTTTCTATGGTAGTTCTTAAACCATTTCTTTTTTTTTATTGAACATCCCTTTGGAGCAGTATCTTCTAAGCAATGTTTTTGGTAGTTACACAGAAATTGTATCTACTTTTTTTTTTTTTCTGAAGTATTTTGTAAATAACTGAGACCAACGTTTCCTTTGTGTTAGTTTGTTAAAGTCGGGAACTGCTTGATAGGCGATTATGTTTAGGCTGGAGGCAGTGCAGCACAAATGAGCTTCCTGTGTCAAACACACACTGAGAAGGGAACATGTAGAGGTACCCTCTCAGTAACTACTCAACAGAAAGACGAGGCAGTATAAAAAATATTTTTTAACTCCTTTGAAAACTGAGTCGATATTTTTAATTTCACATTGCTTTATTTTTACATCACAAAGTTACTTTGCACTACTTTTGCTTTGTACTCCATGCACACCTCAGAAGGGAATATAATCTGTGATACCCCACCTTCTTCCTCTGATTCACATGTGAGTAATTGGAGCTTTTCTGTGTAAATAAGTACGACAAACGCGACAATCATTTGAAGGTTCATACAATCGTGCTGTCATAAATTGCAATGGCGTTTTGGTGACTGCGGTTGTTTTAAGAGGGTAAAAGCCTGCTTTGGCAGTTTTTGAGGTAATTTTAACACAACTTTCTGAGATCAAATAATCTGCATATACACTGTAGAATACCTAATGAGAGAAATCTATTGAAAGTAATATATTAATAACGTACAACATTCCAACAAAACCTCAGTATCTATATTTGTAATATTAACTAAACTGACATAATCTTAAATGTATTCTTGTTTTCAGGCCAGAATATTGTTTGTCATTGTCATACATACATATAATATGATCCAGTAATACTTATTACAAGTTAAACATAAAATAAGAATGGCAAGGTATTATTCATCAGAATAGGAACAGAGATGAACAGTTGTTTTCAGGACTGCAAGATTTTTTAAGCATTTGTTTAGCAATAAATGATAGCTAAATCATATAATACATTTTTAACTTATAAATAGCAGACACCAACATTTTCAGTACCAATACAGTACAACCAAAAGCGACACACTGTTGCTACGCGAGTACAAAGTCATCAGTCTACAGTCAAAAAGAAATCACAAAGACAGTTATTGAAAAAAACAAAAAACAAATAAAGATTCACTTACATATACCAGTAAAGCTCCATTTCATACGACGTTTATAACTGAGAGGAGAGGCTCATTACTGAGGAACCGCACAACTTTCCCTGCAGACAGGAACAATTTTGGTTACAAGGAAGCAACATTTCTCACGTCAGTTCGCCTCACCGCTAGCAGACTCAAGCATGTTGTAGCATTTCTGTAACTTTAGACATAAAACTTGAACACCAAAAGTCCGTTGTACAATTAGAAACAAATTTAGTATGGAAGTAAACTTACCTTAAAGAGACAGAGACGTCCACCTGAGTTGGCTAGCAAGGTGTGCCATTTCTCTTTCTATTTCGGGTGAGAGATGCCAGTGAAGCTCCAGGAGCCAATCGAGGCTGCTGCTAGTTTTAGCTAGGATATCCGTGTAGCAGGCCAAAACAGCGGCAGCTTTAGTCACTTATTCGGAGCGCAAAACAACGACTAAAACTGTTCTGTTTCATAAACACGCCTCTCCGTTGTTCACAACATGCCATTTACTATCAACTGGGCGAGCTATTCGTTGAGTTCAGGTTAAATAAAGAACTTAAGTAGACTGAGCGGAGTTGAAGCTAACGCAGACTGACTGACCACATCCTCCTGCTTTCAGTTACCCAGGTGGGCGGTGTTTATGGGGGTGTTGATTTCACGCTTCCAGTAAGATGCTCCCCCTTCACAAACCCAGTTCTTAGTAAGAATTAATTGGTATTCTTTGCTTTGGACTGTCATCCATGGTATGTAACCATACGAAATAGCTTTGTTTAGACACCCAGGAAGCCTATTTTCTACAAAATGATCTAGAAATCATTCCTGCTGCTCTACACACTTCATCTGGTTTGTATATATACTGCTCAAAAAAAATAAAGGGAACAT
>NW_015115173.1:20244-62482 GCF_001443285.1 Poecilia latipinna | reverse complement strand
CCTCCATTGGTTAATAAATTTGATTTCCATTGATGACTTTTGTGTGATTTTGTTGTCAGCACATTCAACTTTGTACAGAACAAAGTATTCAATGAGAATATTTCATTCATTCAGATCTAGGATGTGTTATTTGAGTGTTCCCTTTAATTTTTTGAGCAGTATATATATATATATATATATATATATATATATATATATATATATATATATATATATATATATATATATATATTTAAATATATATATATATTTTATTTTTTTTTTTTCCATTTTTTTAACCAACAAAATAATAATTAAATAAGAACTACAGATAGGAAAGTGCATAAAAACGTTTTGTTAAGGACTTGATCAAAAACCCCATCAGAGCATTTCAAGGGTCAAGTTTTAGTCTGACTTTTGATTACATATTATTTGTGTTGAACTACTTTGTGCTATAACAATTTCAACAACTTTTACTCTTGACTAAATGAATGTACATGCTGCTATATTACAATTATTACCACTATTTTGATTTATGCATTTGTCTTTATTAACTTTAAAGGCTTCATCACATTTTGACATGGACTTCCTGATGTTTCTCACTGCATGATTGTGTTTCCTCAGTTCTCAAACATTTATAAATGATTCAACACTCTTCTCTATTTTAGTGTGCTTTTTATGTTGGTTCAGCTGTTTTTAATCTTTGTGCAGCACTTGTGAGCTACAGCTGCCCGTAAAATGCCAACTCAGCAAATAAAGTTGGATTGTTAGAAAATAGCAGCTGCAGCAGCAACAACTAAAAACCCTTGGAGACAGAGTCGGTAGCAATTTCATGCAGAGAATTTGACTGACAAACTGTAAATGTGGCAAATATGGAAAACTCCTGCCAAAATATTAGTGCCGCATGCAAGTTGTTGGCTTTTGAATGAGCCCTATTAGATTCTATAAAGTATCAAAATAGTATAAAGTATTTAAAAAAGTAGTTTAATAGTAAAAGATTTGTCTTTTGAAGAGCATCGGTAGACACTGTTTTGGGAATTTTCTTCTGTTAAGTTTAAACTTTCTGTTGTTGTAACCCAAGACATTTCATCCTGATTTTATTTTTTTTTATAGAGTATCAATAGGATTTATATTTAATAAACATATATAAAAACACAATTATAATAATTGCTGTTTGTTTAGATCCATTCAGTTTATAATCTCCTGCATTGTAGCATTAATAAGAATAGCAATCCAGAGATATTTAAATATGTGACCATGCTTTACACAAAAAAATTAGTTGTTAAAATGAAATAAAAAAAACTGACTCAAATGTCATGATAAATGTATCAAATAAATAAGACACACAACACACAATAATTGTTAAGATTTTTGTCTCCATCTGGTGGTTAATACATTAAGATGCACCACACTATTCAAAACAATGCAGAAAATACGCTGCTAACCAACCAATTTTACAATTTAAAAACAGTTTTTATTTGCTGTAATAACTAAAAAATACAAGGCATTTGTATTAAAAAAAGAAAAAAAACTACATAAAATTTAGCTGAGCAAAATAATCTAAAACCGCAGGCAACAAAGATTAAAAAAACTCCACATATTTTATTAAAGTTACAATCCATAATTTTATCCCAAAACAATTTCTATTTGTAATACATTTGACTTTGTTAAACTGCTACAAGAAAAATGACTTTCAATCAACCACAAATATTGCAAAAAATAAAAAATAAAGACTTTTCTCATCCATGGACACAAACGCCTGCATTTTAGTTAGACAGCATTTCCCTGTTTTTAAATCTTGTTCATCTGTTGTCTTCCACAATAATGCTCCTCCTGGGGTATGTGTCTACGTCCACAAATATATAGCGAAATTCATATTTTCCAGTCTCAGCGTTCTGAAAATGATAAAACAGACGTCAAGAATCAGACAAATATAAAATTTGAATATTCTCATTAGGACTTACAGTATGTTGCAAAATATTCAACTTATTACACATTGTCATGTTTTAAGCAGATTCCTTATTGGAAATAATTAGGTTTTTATGTGATAAGACCAGTTTCACATTCTTACAGGACCAGTCTAAACATACAACCAGAGCTACTGAGGAATAGCATAAATCAAAGCATAAGAAAAATAAGCCCAAAAGTCAGTGCTAAATTATATTGAGAAACTGGCAAGATTTAGAAACTGCTGTTCACAAATGTCACCCACCCATTGTGGCTGCTAAATAACTTATCAGACTTTTCTTTGTTATGAAGTTATTCAAACTACAGGTCGACTTACTTAGGCTTTAGAATTACGCGCAACGTTTTGTCCGTCTACGACATAAACTGAAAATAACATTCAAATTTGTAGTTTGGAAACTGGAAAAATGTGCAAAAGTATGAAGCAGCATGAATACTTTTGCCAGGTAAAGTACGCACCTCTTTTGACTCCGAATGCACCGTTCCTTTCAGGCCCGGCTCTGAGCCTTCGATGTAAAATTTAACTCTCATATGTTTTAGTCCATCCTTCATGTACTCCGTGTGTCTGAGTCGGAAAACAGAAGCAAGCACAAAGTTACAGGGAAGCCACCACAAAGACGCCGATCTCTATTGAGAGTCACATAAAAAAGCCTTCCTAAAATATTTGAAGTTGATGTTTGATATTAAAGCCCACCTGACTTGCTGCCTCCTTCCTCGACGGGTTGTCTCACCATAGCATTTGATTGGCTCGCCAAAGGCACCGATCACCTGCATTTCAGATTAGTTCAAATGTTTCAGAGTAGGGCACTTGTATCTGAATTGAACCAACAACAAAAACCTTTGGTAATAGTGGGAGATGCAGTCGGTCCTCAGCTGTCTACTGTCTTGCGCTACATTCACACTCCAGGCTTCAATGCTTGATCTCAATTTTTTGTGAAATCCATTTTTTTTTTAGTGTGTGGTCAGTGAATATTTCCAAATATATTTGACTTGCATGTGATCTCCTGTGGGAACTGCAAGCAACCTAAAAGTGTCCTGCATGCGCAGTAGGGGATGCAGAGTAAACATACTCGGTGTTTGCGTAAGTAAACATTGATGGTAATGGTGGAGCATATTTTAAAGTTGTTGTCCAAATGGAGCCAGCACATTGGCAACTTATCGTCATGGTGTGAGCGCAGCCTTATTCTCACCTCTGGGTGGGATTTGACTATGTCAAAAGCTCTGCTGTAGACCTTGTTTGGGCTCGAGGAAGAAAACAACTCCTGAAACACCACATACAGCAGCCCACCTAAGACAGAAACGCACAATCTACTAAAGTTCACTGGTATTTCAATTGGAATTATTTAGATGAAAGTATTCTAGGTGACATTAATAAAACATTGTCACAGTACTTTCAATATCCTAATTCCATATGCTCGCTTTCTCTCATTAAGATAGATTGAAGCTAAATGTGAACTGGAAAAAAAAATGGATGGATAACAGATTGGGACTGACGCTTAATAGATTGACAGATGAATAAAGGATAAATGCAGATGGATTAGTGATGGATGGATGGAATATTCACATAAGAAAGTGAACAAAGTCTGGGTATTCAAACACTATTTGTTTCTATAATTTCCCAGACTGCAAAAGAACCATTTTATTTACCTGTGACTCCCAGGCCGATGAGAACTACTATCAAGTAGGTGAAATCTCTTCCAGCTTCTTTCACTGCAGTAACCAAAGGTTAGGGGGTTAAAAGCCGATTATCACATCCAGTCTACAGAATGTAGTCCAGCTATAAGGTATCCAGTGGGATGCAATAAAGAGCGTTTAGTCTGAACAAAATACTTTTCTACTACGCTTACAGAATGACTCTGGTCGTTTTCCTATCGCCTTGCATACCTTTCTGTGCAGCTGAAGGTGTAGGCGTCCCACTCTGATACCTGGACACAGACTTGCCTCTGTCTTCGGGGCTGCTTCTGCTTCTGGCTGTACAGTGGACAGACGCAACTTGGTGTCTCTGACTTGCAGCGAGACAGTCCAGTGAAGAGACCTTTGACCCGAGGCGGACAAATGCTGGTGCTGTGCTCAATGTCCTGTGCGTGTGGACAACATAGCACCGGTGCACACAGAGTTGTGTCGCGGTTTGTCTCAGATTTCTGTGCAGAACTTTCAAAATGTGAGCATAAACCATCATTATTCTGGTTGGGACGCCCGTAAAAAAAAAAGAAGGGAGAGATAATTACACTACCGCCCTGAATAAGTACGTAAAAGTATATTATTATGACATGGATACAAACTAAAACTACTCCAACCTCAACCGCATAGTGTCAAACAATTCAGGACGCAGGGCGCATGACTTTGACGTGCACTTATTCGCCCATATTTGGAGGAAGCATATCTCCACCTACTGGACTGGAGGATGATCTGCATGAAGTAGATGAACTGAAAATAGATACGTTTATTAATTTGGGATTAAAAATTCAAATGTCGGAGCCATTAACAAGAAGACAGGAGGCAGACCGAGTTTAGATTATTTTCACAAGTTCTATTGGAAGTGACACAGATTAGAAATAAGGCAGATTGGTTTGGAGACTAGGTTAGAAAGGAAAGGCTGAGAAGAATTGGACATATGGAGAAAGGGTATAAGAGCGTTATGTGAAAGAGGAAAATGCTGGGGTTAGGTTGAAATAACCAGATTATCCACTGTGTCCCTAACAGCTAAAGCATAGCTTAAGAAAAAATAATATTATTCTATTTTTGCTTGAAAACAGTTTTCTTTTTCCCTTTTTTTTTTTTTTTGAAGAAAAGCTTTTTGGCTCATAAAGGAATCCAAAAGGAGCAAAGGAACTAAGATGTTTCATAAACAAGACTTGACACCCAAGCTATTCCATTATTGAAATGAAATATTTTGAGTTTTTATACTCTCTGATTTGATTTTCTATAACTCTCCATAGTTTAAGATGTCGCCCTGTCCGTATTTTCCTTTGACTCTCCAACATTCCGCTCATTAGAAGGTAGAAGCAACATAACCTCTGTGGAAAAAAAAAGAGTCACAGAAATTAAATCAGAAAGCATTAGTTTATTGAAAACAATTCAGCATTTTCTTAAGTTGTTATCAAATACAAGCTAAATTAGATAAAGAAAAAAACAAAACAAAACAACAAAAGCAAGTGTTAAACTTGAATTAAGTATGACAGGAAAAAAAAAATTACAGTGCGACTGAAGTGTTACTAAATAAATGTTTAAAGATCAGCAGATTAATTTGTAACTCTACCATGGTTTTATTTCACATATCCTGAACTGTCATTTGTTTTTATATAAAAGGAATCTGATTCTCTACTGAGAAACCATGACATCAAAATTGAAAATATGGTCAATATGGTTTGTGAAAATGTTTTTTTTTTTTTTTTTTTTTTTTAAACCTGATTCTGTCCTTTTTTCACCTAAGAGCAATTTTACATTAAAGGTACTTTACTTAAAATAAAAATCTGTCTTCTATCTGAAATCAGTTGCTCCATTGCTCATCAAGCCCAACCTGATGTGGAGCTGCACAGGATGGAAGGGGGGGAGGGGATGCACCTTTTATCATCCAAGGTAAAGAAAAAGACGGAAGAAAAAACTTTATCAGAAACTTAAAAAATATATTCTGATCACAACACTCTACAGCAGTAAAGTTACTTAGGGTAACAGTTCATCACTGAGGATGCACACAGGGGAGAAACTTTAGCTCCGAATGATGTCAAACTTGGCAAGATGCAGCGGAATGATGCATCTGTCTGATGTATCTGCAGAGAAATAAAGACACTATTACTGAAAATCTGCTCCAGGCCCTGTTCCGTTCCAACCTGCTGCCTGGCCTGCCTCGGATTGATCCGATTCAGATTTGTTCAATTAGAGATTGCAGCACTTCCACCTTGGAAGTGGCAGATGGGTCTGCATTTACGTTTGTGCGTACATTTGAGCATCTGTTACATAGCGATATATAAGAGCATGTTCAAGCTGTGCTAGATACTTTTTGAATTTTCTCTAGATGTTGGGTTGTGAACTAAGAAACGAAAGAAAAAGTCTACAATGTACGAACAGAAACAAAGTATTTTATTGGTACTTGTCAGAGTATGTATGACCCTGTGTTTATGTAATGAGAAGAGCACAAATGTAATCATGCATGAAGTACATCAGACTAATAACAATAAAAGTAAAGAGTGTTGATGGTGGTTACAGTGAAAAGAAAACCACATATTTAGACAAAACTCTAAGAAAAATATACACAAAAAGAGTGTTGATTGAATGTTAGAGTTATGTCTGTCTGTTTTCATTTTTGCACTTATCACAAAAAAAAGTGACCAAGTCATCATAATAACAAATAATCAAATTCAGAATTAATTTAATCAATTGACAGTAGTATATTTATACTCGTATAATAAACATTACATTATCACTCACAGTCAGTCCAGCCTAAAAAAGAAAAGTGTTAAAATTAAACAGCTGTATTGCCCACTGAAATAAACAACTTTTTGAACTATTCCTTAATTGTGAAGTTCCAAATAGTGGAGTATTATTTTTTATTTATTTATTTTTTTTTATGTAGGGGATATGGCTCACCACATGGTGGCAGCACAATCTTGTAGGCAGCACAAACACTGGCAAATAAGATGGAAACTGGAACTTTTTTTTTTTTTCCTGTTAGAAGACGTAGCAGTCAATGGGATGTCTCTTGTGCACAGTAAAGGCACTGTAAGAGACATGGCCAAACAAGTAAGGTATTGTTGGGGCCCTTTTCAAAGTCAAGTGATTGGACAGCATCTCCCAGCATTCATTGTGCTGGAATCCAACATACTTATCCCACATACTCGATAAACTCATCACAAACTGCAGAGATAAAGTGGCGGTGGAGAAAGACACTCACGCGTTTTGTGCCTTTTGTGTAGCTCTAAAGGCTAAGCGAGGCCAAACGTTTAAGGTTTATTGCTTTTTGCGCAAGTGGTTTTCTTGCCGCGACGCTTGACATCTTCACCTCCCCCTTTTCTTTCCCTCTCCTCCTCTTCCCTCACATGTTGTGCTCACGTATATTCTTAATTAGCTCATTAGTCTTGATGTATATTTCAGTATTCCATCCCTTAATTGCAGTTCATTATTAGTTAGTCGATTTGATTCTTGATTGTTCATTGTCTGTAGAGCAGTAGATAGATTGCATTATTAGTAGTCCGATATGGGAGTTATTGGCTGAATATTTTGACTGTAAGGGGAATCTATTTTTGTTTCTAGATTCAGATGCTTTTAAAAGAAGTTTTTGTGTATTCCGGTAAATGTGTGAAGTATTTTCTGTTCAGTAGGGTTCAATTCACAACTTCATGTGAGACTGACGAGTTTGGTTAACGATGTCGTGGAATGGTGCCCAGACTTTTTTTCCCCTAAAAAAAAACAAAAAACAAGCTTAAACTCTACTAATAATTTTATTAATAGTAAATTATTAGTCATAATTATTCATAGTTACATCAACCATTGATACAATTCCTGTTGCACAAGAGTATGCTGAATCTAATCTCATTTGCATGTTGCCATTTGGGGTAAAACTAATTGGGTTTAGTTTAACGCCCATTTAGTGTTAAGCTAACCACTCAATGGGTGTTACACTAAACAGCCATTTAGTTTAACACTGAATGGCAACATGGTGCTAAACTAAACACTAAATAAGTGTTAAACATATATTCCTGTCAGCTTATCTAGACAGGAATATGATCATCTTAATCTTAAAATGTAAGAAGTCATTAAACCTGGAGAAATATATTTGAGGTCATTATCTGCATAGTTCATCATTGATTCATATCTGATGCAATAAATTAGACTGCTTTCAGCAGAATGGTCCTTTTTGGGGTAAATGTGTATGAGTGGGATTGTGAAGTTTGGGAAACTTGGAGTGCAAAACAGTTACTCTAATGCACCATTCATGCTAGGGCAGCTGCAGTAAACTGGACGTAAAAGCAAGGCTAAATCTTACAGCTGTGATGTCGGCGAAACAGTAAAGTTGGCATTTTATATCTTAAACCTTTTCAAATTGAGTTTTGTGCTCCAAAATCATTTGGGTGAATGTCGGGGCAGCAAACCATAGTACAGGGTTTAAGAAAGATTAAGTCATGCCAAATGACAAAAAAAATAAAAAATAAAGCACATAAACCCATTCAAATTAATGACAGACTAGATGGAAAACAACATAAAAAGAAGAATATTCATGTTTTGGAAAGACCAGAGTCAAATTTATTACTTCAGGCTCAGAGCAAAACTGTGTTATGTCATACAAAATAGTTTTAAGTCGACAGTGTTCACAAATTTGGTAAAAGTGAAAATATTTTGGTGGTTAGAAAGAAATACCTTAAATTTTATTGCGAGTTTTAGCACTTAATGGAGCCATCTAAAAACAATTGCTGCAGCTAAACAGACTATTTTTTCCCATCCTGGACTGTGACTGATATGTGCTCAATAAAACACCAATGACTGACTGTCAAAGCTCAATTAATTTTATAATGATGACCAGGATATAATTATGATTAATAATGAACATGTAATCATTATGATAATCCTCATGATTGTAAACACAAACCATTTTTATCTGTTAGGTTTTCTTACAAAACTATTCCAGCTATTTGGATAGCTAGACTGTTCTGTTTTGTAGACATGTGATAATGAAAGTACACCCTATTTCATCAATAAAGGTTTACACACCAGAAAAAACAAAAAAAAAACAAACAATATGATTACAAAAATGTTCTGGTCTAAAGATCATCTTAAAATTAGGCAAATAATACATTGATTCTTATTTGTTGTTTTTTAAAAAAGCCAAGAAGCAGAAATGGTCAATATCACCCAATATGCTATTTTCACGTGTTTGCTATATATATACAAACACGTGTATTTCTATGAAACTTGAGATTCTGCATTGTGGTTCAATGGCTTAGAAAGATACCTAGCTTTAAATAAATTATGCTCAGGCATCAATTTTCTATGCATCTGATGCTGCATTATATTTAATTTAATCCCTAGCAGAGCCAGACCGAAACAATTTTCTTAGGCATTTCAAAAAATACCATGGCATGTGCATTGCAATGTAATGTCACTGGCATTGGAATAAATGCGAGTGCTAATCAAAAATATCACTGCAATAAAATAACACTTAGATTAAATAACCTTAACTTCATACTAGCTACGCCATCCAAATGCTCCGTGCATGCTGAGATATCAATGGTTTGCTCAACAACCTGAGGACACGCTTAATGGACACATGAAGGAGCTGATTAACATCTGATGAATCAAAGGAAAGCTTAAGTATTGCATTTATTTTAAAAAGCATCAGCAAAAATAAGCCCTGAAAGATAAGTTGAACAATGTATAAACCTTCACTTCATTGTTTCCTATTATAAAAGTCTCTTTTCATACAAAGATATTGAGCTTCAGTAGAAGAGAAGTCAGTCAGACTTAAATATTTGTCAAAAAGGCTCATTTTAAAGTGAAAGTTTAAGTCAAAAAGTTTGTCAACATATCAAAAGACAGCAACGTCAAACTCAAATCAGGCTGTGAAAATGTGATTGCAGAACGGCGTGTAGTGATTTACCCACACGCCATGCAATGTATTTGACGCATTTTGTGAATGCTATTTAAATAGCATCTGAAGCTCATACAGTGCATGGATAAGTGTTTCTTTTTTTTTTTTTTTCAACTTTAATGTTAGTATGTTAATGGTTTAATGGAAAATAAAAGAGCATGCACAACCCACACACCTCTACCTTACATTATTATCCAACATAAAACAGAGGTTTTTTAAGCCCACAATAAAAAAAAATGAAATTAGTTTAGTAATACATAGAGTAAAATTCAAAGAGAGTAGACCAATTGCAAGCCTGTATAATTTGTTGTGAAAATCATAGCATGTATGCCATTGACTGAAAAAAGACATGCTGAAAAACGAACTTAGACTTAGTTCAGTTAAACTTCTTTTGTGGTCAGAAGGAATTTATGTTAATGACACAGATGTTTCACAGCCCAAACAGAGGTCCTTGAACTGTGTTCCTTCTATATAAGTCAAAAAAACAAAACAAACAAAAAACCCTGCAACAGCAGCAGAGACGACTGTTTTTCAGATATCCGTCCTCCACAACATTGTGGCTAGAATATTTCCATCTAGTCCTTTGTAATCTTTGCGCATGAATACACCTCCAGCATCCATTTCATTAAAGTGTCCCCTCATCATCATCAGCATCATGCTGGTGTAAATCTCCGCTCCGCTTTGTCATGTGTCAGTGACGCCCGTTCGTACTGTTCCAGGATAGCACTATTCTCAAGAAGTCTACATGATGGAGACAATGCAACATAAAGTACAGCATAAGCAGACACAGACACATTAAGACAACACATTTCTCACGCTAAGAGACAAAACAATGAGTAGTAATTGTTGGAACGACTTCATTATATGCTCACATGAAGCTGCGGCCCTTTAGAGCACAATCACGTTTTACGTCACCAAACAGTTTTGACTAAATCAAACTATTAGGGATCAGTCAGATTAAAAAAAAAATAATTCAACAGTTCTGCATATTACTACTGGGTGCTTACAATTTCTTGTGTCACATTGGGGTTTTTGCAACTTCATGCAAACAATGTCATGGAGCATTTGCACATGTTACACACAAGCATAATAAGAAGAACTGATATGTCATGCAGTTCTATAAGAGGATCCCCATGTAGGTGTAACTGACGGCATAGGGGATCTCAGTGTGCTTTATTAATTAAGTGGAAAATTGTTCTTAGACTTAAAAATCTAGAACTGTGTTTGGTTTTCATTTCTGTGCTTCAATCTTGGCAAATTAGGTTTCTTTATACTGACTATACGAACGGTTTTCTTTTTCCACGGGTCATTCCTTACCAACTTAAACTTTCCCATCTAGGACCACTGACAGCTCTGATGAAAAAAAATGTCAGTGAAAACTTTTCGGACTTTCTAAAACTGAAATATTAAGTTGTAATTTGCTCTAAATTGGTTCAAAATGAATGTATACACTCATTTTACTTATCCATAAACAAGTTATTTGATTAACTCAGAACGCACTGCTTACATTTTTTGACTTATTTAATCATTTTTTTTTGACCAATGGTGATTGAAGAATGAACGACACCCCACAGTCGTGCGTGACCAAGATGGTGACCAGCACAGAGAGGAGATGACAGATTGTTGTGCTTGTTTTTCAACAACCCAAACCCACTACAGAACCTGCCTGTTAAATTACAGAATTGTCATATTGCTACTCTTGGTAGTCGAACTTCATTGTGGTTGCAATCTAAAAAAATTAAACCAAACAAGCCAATAATAGAAGAAGCTGTTTAGCATAGGCAGAGATAATTCTCATGGTCATAATAAAAGTTTGTTGCATTTGGTTACACTGAAAACTCATAAAAGATAGTAACAAAAAAATACAAAGATTAATGTTTTTCTTAATTTGAGGGAAAAAAAAAAATAAGAGTTTGTCTTCTCTATGATACCAGAAGTCTTCAATCTACCAATGAGGAGAGTGCAAACTGGGAAGATCGTGTAAGTTGGCAAGGAATGATCTGTGATTCTACTTGGAGAAATATTAAGAGTTATAACATATTAAGTGGCATCAGTTTCAAGAAAAATGTCTAGAAGTCCGTGGTAATGCATGTGAAAGTGGTTATTAGAGAAAAGGCTTTTTAATGATGAACATACTCACTTTAAAAGCAAGATGGCAACAAGCAGGAAGACCATCTTGATAAACAGTAAAAAATAATAAAAATATATACATACAAAACTGAACTGGTAAAAATAACAAAAAGCCCATGCAAAAGTCACAGAAAAGGAAAAAAAAATAGACAAAAGTATATACTGAGAGGGGCAGATGGCAATTACACAACAAAAAAGGTGTTGAGTGTTAGATAAGCGTGCTTACCTTGGGATTGTCTCCTAGACCCTAGTTGTGTTGTACTCTGATTCATGTTTGCTCAAAGAGCCAATGAGGCAGAACCTGAAATGTTATGTCTCTTTCATTTAATATCAAACTCATTTTGCATAGAGGTTAGAATGCATTATGTACTACACACTGTAAATGTAATAAACTTAATTTGTCATTTGGTGGGCATAAGGAGCCTTGCATGCACGACTGCAGTTAATCATTACAGCACAATCAGGAATATCCTGGAGTGAGTACATAGAAAGTGCATGCAAAGTTCATATAAAGTTTCTTAAATGCTCTATGATTCCTTCATACAGTAGTTTTGTAAACACACTGCAGCTTTCAAGCCGTCTAGATGCAATTACAACATGTTTATTTTTGTTAATAAAATAGATGCTAATGTCAAGAGAACATATTTTCCGTATCGCAGTTTGGAATCAAGTGCATATTTTGTAACTTGCATTATTGTAAAAAAATATATGGAATTTCAACAAGGCACCAATTTAAGCCCTTTTGATTATTGTCAGATTAGAGACTAAAACAAATGGCATCAATGACAATAAAATGACAAATCTCAAAGAACAGATAGAATTAAATATAGCTGTCAAATACATATGAACAATTATAGAAAGCTAACTGGGATGCGTTACAAGTTTGAGGATGAGCATGCGAGATGAGACACACTGTATTTTAGCCCTTTGTTAGAATTTGGGATGGCAGAAAACAGGTGAGTGAAGAGGGTGAACTGAAAAGTGAATGGTAAAATGGAAAATAAACAACACAAGGAAGACTAAGAACAACGCTCAAATAAAACAACAACAACAAAAAAAAAAAACATAGGTGAATATTTGTTGCACATTTCAAACTTTGTCATTGTTAACTATGGTGCAGCTGTTCCTTCCTCATCAGAAATCTATGGATACTGACCGCTGTACTGCCTTTTCGTGGCGCGACAGTCGGTGGCTCGTCGTGGGAACTTCTTCCAGGTCATCGTCCAGGTCGCACCCGTTGTCTGCCGCCTCTTGCGAGTAGCTGTGCTTCATGACCAAGATGCTCCTGCGGTTCCCTGTGGCCGGCAGCAGCGGCCGCACCGACATGGGCGGCTGTGGAAGGTCTGCGAGCAGAGCTGCCGCGGCCCCTGAGTCACGGGCACTTAAGTTACTCCGGCTCCCTCGCCCGCTGAGCGACAGCTGCGATATGTGCGCGGATCCGGGGCAGGAGGGGGAGCCACAGTGGTGGTCGTGGATGCAGCGGGAGGAGGCCTGGCGGAGGGCGTGGTAGTTCTCAAAGTCCTCCGCCAAGTCAACCAAATCTGCAGAGGCTGCTGTGGGCGTGGCAGCGCTCCGTAAAGTACACAGCTCGTAGTGAGGGGGCTCGAAGACCTCCTGAAACATGGTGGGGTCGAAGTCTTCTCGTCGCAAGATGTACTTCTTACGCGGCTGCTTTATCTGAACAATTACTGAGACAATGAGGAGGATGAAGACGATGCAGCAAGTCACACCAATTATGGCCCCGTTTGTGGAATTCAGATTGTCCAGGAATTTGGTATTAGTTTTCTCTGCAATGGTAGAAACACATGAAAACCTATATGAAGGAAGAAGAATCTCATGATAAATATCAACATTATTTTCTCAGTAATAGAAGAGCGGTGACAAAACATCGAGTGTTAGGTCATTAGATAAAACAGTTAATTATCTGGTCACACTTTACCAATGGTAGGTATATGTGGCATTTCATTAAGTCACACAGACTCAAAAATACCAAATGGGATTGAATATTTACCCTCATTAATATAAGCTAATATGTTCTAAAAAGAAGTTGCACCTCGTTTTCTTTGCACCCATCATCAAGCATTAATGGTAAAGTTAATGTAGGTTAGTTGGTACCTGTAACAATCCTGACTTTTAAGCATGACTCATAAATTCTGCAATTGAGTGTTTGTTAAAGATTTGGAAGTGAAGGAGTAAAAAAAAAAAAAGTTAAACAAACTCCTAATTGTAGACTATTTTCATTTGTTTTCTTTACCACTCTGATCTTGATTTATTCCTGTTTACCATTCCCGTCTCTTCTTCATCATCACGTATTTTTTCAGTGCTTCGAACCAACATCAGCTCTGCTAACTACACATATCTGGTGCCTCTCTTTTTCCATTCTTTGCCTTCAGTAGCTTAATTATTTTTCCTCTATTATTTGTTCTGCCTTTAAAGCGATATGTGTTGTGCTCAATGTGTGCAAATTATTGATTGAAAAAATGTTGTGACATTCTCCAACAGAAAGCAAGCAGAAAGATCAGGCAAATAAAGAGCAGAAATTAGGAAAATAAAATGGTGTAATTATTAAAGAGGAGGCCACTTCCTTTTGCACTCTTCACGCAACTGAATAAAAATGTCACTTTAAAAATACATCCATTGTTTTTGTTAATAGCATGAGCATCTGTAAAAACTAATTCCAACAAACAGAATACCAATCTGTACTCTGATCACTGACATTTAAAAACTGGATGAAATCCTGCACAGAGCACAGAGCTTCAGTGACAGTAATGGATTATATTAAAGGGAGTGAAAGGGAAAGGAATAAAACTTGACATTTTCACAATAATTCAAAACATTGTGGGACCTAATGCATTACTACAGCAGAAAAACAATAACCTCAAAATCCCACAGAGCTTCTTTCCTGTTTTGTTTTGCACGATTCAGACACAAACTATGCAGTCTATCCACCGGGTACAAATAGACTCGGTTCTGTTCATCTTTTCTGTGTATGAAGAAAAATATATGCGCATATATATATATATATATACTGAACTGCTACTGTTTTAACCTGAGGACCATAGGTGTCAAATAAAAGTGACAACTCTTAGTGTACAATTGAAGCTGTGGTGACAATGTGTGCAAAGGATGTGAAGGCTGAAAGATTGGAGGAGTTAAAGTGACTTTGCTGCAGCATTTTAAAGTCTTATCGGTCTGCCTTTTCCCTTCTGTCATAATATGTGTGAACAAAAAGGCTTTGATAATACAGCATTATTTCAGACTTTTCATATTAATATGAATAATTAGGTTTATTCTTTTTAATTGGCAAAGAGGCACATCACCTAACACCCCAAGCACTTGACATCCTTATTTGTACGCCTTTGTCAATAGAGAATGCCCCCGGTGTAAATACTAGGAAAATATGATGCCCTACTGTTGCTGGAAAAAGTTGCTATTTATGGCTTATAACTTCTTAGTGAGCATGCAATTAAAGGGCAATTTCACTGATTTAAAAGGAACCCTCACTGCATTTGATTTTCTTAAAACCAGAACCGGGATATTCTACACTCTACAGAGATCACAGATCAATTTTCCTAAGTCTTTATATATTTTTAAAAACACAAGCTTTCCTGCCATTTGGGAGACCTTAGATCAGAGGTTCCCAAACTGTGGGGCGCGCCCCCTAGGGGGGGCTCTATGTCATTGCAGGGGGGGCGCGGGAAGCCGTCTGGATGAAAAAAAAACAAAACATGAACACTGAATGCGCTGGGTTTTTACCTTAGAATGGCCAACTCTCTGTTATTCCTATGTCAATTTGATACAGTAGATTCTTCCACACTTCCCATATCTGTGTCCTCTGTCACTTTTATCAGCAGTTAAAACAGTTTAGTCCGTTGTTAACATGTTGTAACCTGTTTTTCCGAGCCGCCTTTAAACGCAACATAAACGCTACGACGCTCGCGCTGGGTTTCCACCTGTGAAGGAGACCTGCTGCTGCTGTGCGGAGCTACGTAGGTTTGTGTTAGAATCACGGCAGCAAACCAGCAAAACGCAAAGAACTTTTCACAGTTTTTCCCTCCAAACTAACCGACTGAGTCGAGTAAAGTTGTTGGATGCAGGTAATGTTAGCTAAAAGATGACTAGCTAATATCAATACAGAACCTTTAGCTTAACAAGTACCTTGTAGTAGGCTACCGATGTTGGTGTCTATTTTCAGCTACGTACATTCATTTTGCCCCCAAAAAAGTCGATGCCCCCCGTCACACGCGTCGTTTCAACCAGACAGCCATTTGTAATCCATAGGGGGGCGCAGAAAATGTTTAGAAACCACTGGGGGGGCGCAGAAGAAAAAGTTTGGGAACCACTGCCTTAGATGGTTGCTGGAGTCCAGAAAAAAAAAAAAAAAAAAGAGGCCATTCAAGCAAGAACAGCCACGGCCAACATTGTAAAAGTTGGTTGTTTTTCAAAATGTTCCAAATTGATTCAAAATATCTTAAAGCAGATTAAAAATAATGGTATTCAAGCAAGCTTCCGTAAAAGCCGTTTCTTGCTCTGCAACTGTCTCAACAATTTCTAAGCTTTTCCTCAAGCTAAATGCTTTAGCAATCAAAGGCTACCCGCTCCAAAAGCTAGGTAATTGCATTGTGTGATTTACTGAAACAGTGTTAATTTAATTGCCAGGGTCAAGACCTCTGTGTTCATCCACTTCGTCAAGTGAACCCGTTCTTTTGGCCTTGTCACATAAAACAGACGTCTCTTGTTAAAAACTAATGGGTCTAATTGGTGCCAAGACAGAACAAACAACTATTGAACACCGCTATCCGGTTTGATCTGGATTTTTAAATAGGCAGTGCATGATGACAACTAGGAACTTTGTTTCACTACTGAAAAAGTAGCAGAACAGATATTGGCATAAATAAGCTAAATAAATAAATAAATAAATAAATAAATAAATAAATAAATAAATAAATAAAAATAATAATAAATGACATGAAAAATATGCTGCATAAATGCACATAAAATACCTTGCAAGAATCTTGCCTTGTTAATTTTTTCGTATTTTGTACTTCAGAGCAGCACTACTTCAACATATTTTTACTTATGTAAAAAGTAAAAAGTAGCCATCCAAAAATGACTCAATTAAGAGTAAAAAAAAAAAAAAAAAGTACAGGCCAAACAAAGAAGCATGTGTACAAGCAATAGGTTTCCCTAACATCTACTGTAAGTTTGTGTGATTTTGGGTTAAAACATGTTTTTTCCACAGTTTCTGAAGTGACTCGGAGTAGGTAGGGTATAAAGAAATTTGTCTCAAGTAAAAGTAAAAGCTAAGCAGAGGAAAATTACTCCTAAAAGTATTTTTTTTTTTATTTTGGCAAAAAATTACTTAAGTAAATGTAACTAAGAAAGTGTAACTAGTTACCGCCCACAGCTGTTCTTGGCATGACATAAAATGCCAAGAAAATACAATAAAGATGTTGCTTTGTCTTGTGACAAAATGTAAAAATGTTTGCAATGTTACTGTGTGCTGGTCTGTTGCAGGAACCTTTGAAAACACATCTTACACATCTGCATCTCACCTTTGCATTGATTCTCATCCCAGGGGTAGACACAGTTCTGAATGCCGTTGCACACCAGAGTGTAGTTTATGCACATGTTACTGTGACAAAAGAAGGCATCAGCATCACATGGAGCTGCACAGGAGGGGGAGGAAAAAAAAAAAAAAAGCAGTTACCAAACACTAAAATCCAATAATTTATTAATGAAACATTAACATTTGACCTGTCCCTTTAAATCAGAGGAGACATATGTTCACATTTTACAAGAGTAAGTCTAAGAAATAATATTTGCTAGAGCACAAAGTTGCATTTGAAGTTACAGATGGGGAGAAGCTGTAGTGTGCCAGGTTTTTGAGGGAAAAAAAAATTGGATCAGAATTACTCAGATCAGATCAGTTCCCTCTGCACACATCTGTTCTTCATGAATTTTCATCATTGCCCTCCTCTTCAAAAAACATCTTGGGTGACAACTTGAGGATACAAATTAATTTCCCAGAACATATCCACATTATGCTCGTATGAATTATGTGACTTTTCAAAAATCCTCCAAACCTGAATAAAACCATTCCTGGTGATTATTTCCCCGCCCTTCCCGCAACTTTCATCAAGAATCATTGAATATTATTACGGAGCATGCGGTCTACTATAGCAACGGCTCTTCTGGAGCTTTTGATATCTTCGCCTTCCTGTGATGACTGTTTGTAGCAAAGCCATCTGTCAGCAGGAAAAAGACATGAAATCGATACGGAACTGTTGCTAACGCCATTGTTGTATGAATGTGGAGGTTCAGAATTAAAAGCCAAGGTGCCCTTGTTCTCCACAACCAATCATGCTAATGCACAAGCCAGATGAATGGTCAGTTCAAAGCTCTTACCTGGCAATTCTGGAGAAAATAAAAAAGGCCAGTACTTAATGAATCAAGCACGCAAATGATCCATAATTACGTTACATGTTTAGACATACAGCAGTTTGTTTATTCTTCATTTAGTCCATAAATAAAGGAGGAAGTCAATGTAACATCCTGAAAAGGTTGAGATAATTTATAGCATGTTTTTTTTTTTTGATAAACCAGACATCATTTGTTAATGGGTGAAGTTTTCACCAGTATCTAGAGTTTAATTATGTCCCACGCTGCTTATTCATCAAGGACTTTGTTCACCGGAGCAGCCAAAGCTCTTGTCAGCTGCTTGCTTTATGTTGGCATACAGTTCTGACCATATTTATTTCTACCACTAGTAAAGTTGCAAAAAGTAGCCTTAAATTGAATTAATATTTATTGCAGTAGCATAATGTCACATTGTAAGCCTTTAATTTGAGTACATTTATTGAGTAAGGGGGAAAAAAAAGTCTTGTTAAAAAGTCATTATATTGTGATAATAAATCATCCGTGGCACAATTGATAGTACAACCAAACAAACCCAATAAAACTAATGGAACGCAAGAATTTTTTGTTTATACTTTACATTTTAAGTGTTATTGGATGTAATAGTTCCTTATTTGCTGTTTCCAAATAAGACCTGGCACAAACATACATTACTTTTAGCCCCTGGCTTTTAGTCTGTGTAATATATTCATCTTGCCACCATGTAAAATGAGCGGGATGGTAAGGGAGGTAAATCTCTAGAGCCTTCTCCTAGAAACTGCGACAAAACGAGTTTTTGTGGAGTCACTAGGTTTCCACGACAACAGATGATACCTGATTGCCAAATGGTTGAAAGGAAATTATGCCAGAAAAAAAGCATTTTGTTTGTCCTATCGTCACAAATCTAAATAGATGAAATCTTCTAACCTCTACCAAGATTTTAACTGAAACTATGCAATTTGATCTGACAAGAGCAACAACAAACTTTTCAGTGAAAAAAAAACAAACAGACAAAAACAAACAAACAAAAAAAACAAAATAAAACAAACAAACAAAAAAACAAACAACGCAGGTGATTCTGGTATGAAACAAAAGATGGATGTGTTGGAAAGCACTTCGTGTTTACCATTACGTAGAGTGGAGGATCTGTGATGCTGTGGGCCGGTTTCTCTTCCAAATTAAAACCTTGTTAGAGGGCATGGATTAGAGATTCTAAAATATCAGGATACTTTAAATACAATCTGGTGGCCTCTACCAGTAAACAGAAAGCGGGCCAGCTGAACGTAGAGAAGAGAAGAGTTGATAGAAACCAGGATTTTAAAGGCTCTATGGAAACTGCAGAAAGCAAAATGTTCAAAGATATCTCTACGAATGTGTCCTTATCCTATTTGTAAAACGGGCTGTAGAAATGACAGCAATAATTTTAGTAATTGATATGGTGCTAAAAATATGGGATTTCTGTCATGACTTTTGCATGGCCCCAAAATGGAATCTCCACTCTGCTTAATATGCACGGCCCATCTTACTGGCATTTATTTGTATGTGAGGCATGTTTTAAGATGTCTTTAAATAGCGACTGTCCCACAAGTAACTCCTGACACGCAGGGATAATGAATGGCTCTCTTTGGTCATTAGTCGTTTGTTACAGAGGAAGTGTCCTTCCCCGTCTCCTGCCCGTCTCATGTTGTCTCTCCTTATCTCTTTCTTTCTTCCTCCCTCTCACATAACACTGTCACTGGCACTGAAGGAGCTTGGCAGAAGTGTGGCAGAGCTGGGGACTCTTGAGACAGTGTTACCACTGTGATGTATGGCTGTTGTTATTTCAGTTCTCATCCCGATTGAGTAATAACACACACAGAAAAAATAAAGAGCGACTTATCTCTTTCTCATTCTCCTACGCGTCCCGCCTGGACCTTCGTCGTAACGCCCTGAATCAAACTATCCTCTCTCTGTGTATCCGAACGCTCTAATTTTCATTCAAAAATTCTCCGTATGCGTGTCGATCTGGTTGTCAGCGAGTGCAACGTCCTACATTATGTGCCAAACCTCTGACAGTTTGTTCCAGTTATCAGCCTCTAGAGGGAGCCCACGTCATCTCGTTTCGCCACCTCTGGTTTCTTCTATTCTCCTCGAGGGGAGACCAGACATAAAGACCGCAGTCTGCTCTTATCTTCAGTGAAATTAATTTCAGGACATTTTGTTATAACTGTGCCCTTTTGCCCACAAATAAATGTTCACAGCCACTAGTGGAGAGATATAAATAAACTCCTAAATGAGTGTCTGGAAGAAGTCTTTGGGTGTCTGCAGAGCCGAAAAGGGTCTTCTGCTGCAAAGTAGAAAACAGGCTCGTTGAGAATCGTTTAACTGAAAAAAGTGAATGCCAATCTCCATTTAATTGCTTGCTCTTTGGATTACAAGGGCCTGGCATTGGTGTTTCTATGCGATGTGAATGAAGCGCCCTTCGTCGTTATTGGCATCCTTTATAGCGATGTTTGAAACTCCTTAAAATACATTTAGCTTTTGTTGCAGTTGCATAATCTTACACTGACAAAAAACAAAAACAAAACAAAAAAAAGCATTTGTCACCACATTTGTCCAAGTCCACAGCCAGAGCACGGAATTAAGTGTAAAACAACTAAAACTGTGATAAACAAGTTGGGATGAGAACAGAACCAAAACTGAATGGTAAGGTAAAGTAACAACAACTCAGAATTGGAGATTCAATGTCACCATCAAGACCGTAACTGGAACTGTGCACTTGAACAAGAAGAGACCAAGACTGAAGGTTTCAGCAACTAAAATTACAGGTGGGTCTGATATTAAAACAACGGATGCCACCATATGTTGCAAAGCACCCTCATACATCTTTGCAAGGAAAGACAACATTGGAGGACGCTGTGTAGGTGTTATAACTAAATACATATACTTTGGATGGATGGATGTATTTTTCTGATTCTAATATGCAAACATTTTTAAAGTAAAAAAATAAATAAAATGCAGTTGAATGCAACTGAATGTGTTCCACTAATCATTAAGCAAAAGACTCATCCATGTACAACTTGTTGAGCAGAGACTGGGCGTGAAAGCTGCCAAAATTCATAGAGTGGCATTGGAACAAAAATGTTATTCAAGTTGTTTGCTCAAAGTCCGAAGTCTGTGAAAAATTTGCTTAACATTTATTGTCGTTTTTGCCTTTTGAGTGCACAAACTGAGTTTGAAGCAGACTGTAATAGAATGAATTTTTTCAATTTCCTATTCTTTGGTCTACGTGGAGCACCGTGCTGTTGTAGCCGTGATCACTTTTCCTTGACAGCGAGAGTTTTTGCTCACCTCTTACAATGGATGGAAAAATTATGCTTTCTTCACAAAAATAAGAAATTTTCACCTATCGCTGCAGCTTCAATGCTCAATTTGCCTCCTACGAATCATCCATCCCTTTTGTCATTAATCTTGATTCATCTGAGATCCAGTGAAATGCTCCAGTCCAACCTGCAGTGGCTTCCTGATTGCAACAGAAGCCGGGATAACAGGTGTACACACACGGCATAATCTGACCAAAACCACGCAAAGATCCCACCACTAAGACAATAAAGAAGCTTTCCAAGAATAATAATAATAATAATAAAAAAAGAAGTGATGTGTGCAGTGAAGCCAGAGCAAATTTCCATCTGCAACCCCAGAGACGTGTTGCAGATGAGGTGAAACAATGCTGACGGCTGAGATGTCACACAGGCACATTTATCACCTAAGACATAATTGCTTCTTGGATGAAGGGGTTCGCTGTCTTATGGCTCACATTTGTGATTGTGCACTGCAAAGCAGGACTGAATGTGTGAGCGGACAGCAAAGGGAGGTCAGTTTGAATGAAGGAAGATATTTGCATTCATGAACACTCTGCCCACAAATACATCTCACTGGAATTTGGCAGGTGTAAACAGCTCTCTAAAAGCTGCTGGTTCCACTGGGAACAAACAAACAAATATGATTTAACATCAGGATAGGCTGCGCTGTGAGCTGCAAATGCATCCCCTTCAACCTCTCGGTTGCAGTAGGTGGACTTATTTGGAGATTGTCCAATCATTAGTGATTTGCTGTTTTGGTTTTCTTCTTATCACAGCAAACAACACTATAGATCAAAAGAGGTTGCTCTTAAATGCATATACTATCATTAGGGAGCCAGAAAGCCTAAAATCTTGAATGTGTGAAACAAGGAAAAATTATAGTCTGCATTTTCATTGTTGTTCAAAACCAGATACATTATTTTAAACAAACCTCTCTGGAAAAAAAAAGAGTGATGTGAGTCACACCCACTGAAACAGGAGATTACTACCAGACATGAGTGATGGCAGAATTTTTGTAATTGCCCTGTATTAAAATCCATCACATTAATTACTGCATGGAATGTTTTGTAACTTAAAAAAATATATATTTTAAAAGTGAATATATCAACTGGATGTGTGAACATGTTTTGGTATCAAAGGAAAAAAAAAAACAGAGAAAAGATTTGCTATGGAGATCATCTTCTATGCAAGAATGTTTTTAAGGGGGAAATCTGAGAAAAGGACTTAACACAGTTCATAGGATAACCGAGACAAACGGTTCGAGGGGCAAAAACAGCCAGATTACCATCACCATCAGAGTTGATGTTTGTGAGCACAAAGTCAGGGAGGAGCATGCTTAAGTTTGTAGTGTCTTTTTTTTTTTTAATGTGTCCACTGTCAGGGAAAAACATAAATTTAATCTCTCCAGTAAACATAACTGCACAAACATCAGCTTCAACTGTGACTGTTTTTATTTTTAAATCCAGTCAAAAAGCAAATACTTCTCCTGACTTCCTCCTTCTCACTGTATTTAAGATGGCATCAAACTTGAGCTGGAGGCTTTCCATCACTACTTTTGTCGTGAGTAGATATTGTGTCATCACTCTTCGTCAACTTTTGTCAACATTCTTAGCAGCCTTGCTTGTTTTTTTTTTTTTTCTTACATTTCTTTTTGGCATATTTCTTAAATTTGATAATGAAATTGACTAAAGCTACTGCAAGACACAATGCAAGATACAACACAACTCAAAAGATTGTCATACGCACTTAATCGACCTGATACCTTTTTCAGCGTATACGTTTTTTTGAGTGAACTTTAATTGTTTGCAAAAAGAAACAGTCTGTAGTAAAGTTGACTAAATTATTTGCTCTACCACTTTGCTCTGCAGAGATCGAATCCATCTATGCATTCAGCGTTGGCAGAGTTGTTGTGGAACTGCTCAGCTGTGGTCGATGCTGCTCTAAATGCGAGGTCTGGCTGAGGACTGCCCGAGTGACTTGGACTGAATCGTTGCCCCGGCAACAGCCCATCATGGCTCTGAACGGCGAAAAAGGTCTTATATGGGGACTCACGCAACACACCACAAGTATTTCTACAGCGAGTTGTGTTGCCCAGCCTTAGGAAAAGCACGTGACCTGCTGTAACAATTCATGTGGAAAAGTAAAAATATCTACATGGTTTGATCCTTTTATGTGGAAAAAGTGATATTTGCTTATTTCAATAACTCTCTTCTACCACAATTTGTTGAATCAGACAAGTTCAGCTGACTTTTTGCACCTTTTACTATGTTCAGAAATTATGCAGACATACATTCTTTGAACTGCCTGTTTTGCTTTTACGAAATTCCCCGTTTTTCTAATGAAACCCTGAACATGACCACTTCTGCCTTTCTATTCTATACGTCAGCTTCCAAAACCTTTTACTTTGATATACACACACCATGAGCAAAGTCACATGGACGCAAGTGTGCTTTTCGTGAAATTTGCCTTACGTTCTTGGTAGGTTGTGAAAAGGATGCGGAAGCGGCTCTTGCGGCTGAGCTCGTCCGCCCACATCCGGATGACTCCCAGCGTGGACACCAGCATGATGTCGTTGGCCACCGTGGAGCAGAACTTGCTCTTCAGGTCTTCCACAGAGCTTAAACAAACACAGAAGGATATTAGAAGATGCATTCTATTGCAAAATGGACATAACCACTGCACCTCTAAATAACCCTCCCTGCTGACTTCATTTTGTTCGTAACGCTTCTTGTGTCATTTCCGGCGTTTACACTTACAATGTGTGCAACTGAAAGAGCCTTTTGGGACGTGGGCCAGCTTTGATCTAATGCAACCACACACATGGATAATTATCTTCCTCACAGCTGATCAAATCATCATCCTCCTCATTTTATGGCTGCTGGCAAACACAAATGACTTGTTGACTATTTTCTTTAGATGGGTTATTGTTAGACACCAAACTAGTTCTCTCCAATAGCACAGAAATCCTGAAAAAAAAAAAAAAAAACTTACTGTAAATAAAATAAAATAAAAATACTGTAATGCTGTTCATCAGTATCCTATCAAGATAGCACATTTCTGGATTAAATTACTTCTGGTTTGGTCTTGAGGGAACTAACTACAGTGTCACAGTCAAACTTTTTAATACTGTTTTTGTTTCTGGAAAATAGATGGCTGTTCTCAGCAATTACAGTTGGATTATTAGACAAAACATACAGTGAAACAAGAGGAACTTTTATGTTTCTTGACATTTCTTTTCCATTGAGAGTTATTATTCACAGTATGATGATGTGACGTTTTAAAACAACTGCATTTGGTGTTTGCTCGTGTTGTCTCTGACTAATATTTCAATTCGTTAGATTTCTGGAAAAGGAGTGGTAAATATGCAAACAATAAAATAAAGGAAATCAGGAAAGGGGCAAACACTTCATACCACTGATTTTATTTGAGAGTCCTACCTTCCTCCGTCATACACTGCTACAAAGTTGCGTTTGCATTCATTGGAGTTTGCCATCTCATAGTCCAGAAAACGCAGATAGATCTGGAGCAATACAAGAGAGCAGATTGGACAAAAACAGATTAACTGGGAAAATGGAACAATACCGTTGTAAAGGGGGAAAATAAATATAGCACATTGGAGGAGAATCATCAAAAAAAAGCTTTTGTTTCAATCTTCTACAACCTTCTAATTAAAACACCTACTTAACACACCTTATCATTTCACAGTATTTCTCCTATGCTCCCTGACTGCCTCGACATCAATGCCAGTTATTTATTCATCAGGCCGAGATCGAACGGCATCATAGCTCGGCTTTGTTCTGCTGTGTACAGCCCTCACCATCACTCCGGGTTAATGAGTGGACAGCTATGACAGAGAAATGTGACACTTTTAAAACGCCCAAAGACACGCGCTGCAGATCGGCCAGGATAATGGACTTCGCAGTGACAACCTGGCTTTGACAACATGACAAGTGAAATGTATCGGAGTGCAAAAACAAGCTAAATGCTTCCCCCGGGGTCTCATATAAAAGGGTCAATAAGCTTTCATCGAGCCAAAAATGGTCAAAGTAAGCTTCTCTATTCTCACATCTGCACACTTGTGTGTCAGGCATACTTATACTCCAACACTTGTACGTACAGTGCCTTGCAAATTCAATCAAGTTTTTCATATTTTGTGATGCTGCAGCCACAAATTTTGAAACATTTCATTAAGATTTTTTTGTGATAGATCAAAACAAAATAGACAATAACAGTGAGGTGTACAGGGAAGATTGGTTAAGCCCTATTTACTTTGATGCCACAATATAAATATAACTTTTCTTTCACAGCAAAGGTTTGTTGGAGGATGTAAGTGAAAAAACAAACAACATTATGAACACACCACAAGCATAAAGTGGGGACTTATAAAGCAAGATTAGGTTGTAAAACAATATTTCACACATTAATTCTCTACATATCTGAAAATGGAAAAGGTACACCATAGCTGAAAACCATCTAAAATAACAAACCAAGTATATAATATTTATACAGTAACTAAGGAGTACTATCTTGGTCATTTGAAGTGGATTTAAGTTAGCTATATAAATGTAGAGAGAGCTTAATACAAATGCATTCCTTTTATTGGTCTATTACATCAAATTCTAGTGAAATATATAGAGGCTTTTAGCTGTGTGTCGTGACCAGGGTGTTAAGAAGACTCGGCCATGTACACACAGCAGATGTTAAGAAATGTGTTTATTATACATAATGTATTAATAGAATCCCATTTTGATGTTTACACCTGTATCTTAAACAATTTAATGATGTCAAATCTTGAAACATCTGCTGAATGGTCAAAGTCATTAACTGTCTGATAGATGACGCTGCGCCACTGAGACATTGACAAAACAGCATAATTATCTGATAAATAAGCTGAAAGGTAAACACAAATGAAAGGAATTAAATGGGTTTTTTTTTCAGCTACTCCTTTGATAAACCGAGTGAAGAAAAAAATCCAAAGCCAGATGGCAAAACACAGAAGAAAGAAAGATGGGTAACACTTTATTTGAAGGGGGTTGAATAAGACTGACATAACACTTGTCATGAACATGAATAATCCTTCATGAATATTTATGACTGTTGTCATAAAGTGTCATTCGGTAAATAGTGACACTTTTAATACAAAGTTGACATTATTCAAAATGTCTTTGTTATGACAACTTGACATTAACCAAGAAATCATTATTGATATAAATTTGTTATAAAAGTATTACTGATTGCACTTTAAAAATGAGTTAACTTTATGTTACTAAAGGTAAAGTTTAAACAGTAATGATTTCCTGGTTAATGTCAAGTTGAAATAACAAAGACATTTTGAATAATGTCAACTTTGTATTAAAAGTGTCATAATTTACCGAATGACGCTTTATGACAACAGTCATAAATATTCATGAAGGCTTATTGATGATCATGACAGGTGTTATGTCATGTTAATGACAGTGTCATGTCAGTCTCATTCAACCCCCTTCAAATAAAGTGTTACCGAAAGATGTAATCAAAATTTATAAGTCCGAATTATTTGCTCTCGGAGGAAAAAAAAAAAAAAAAAAAAAAAAAAAAAACTGCTGCTTCCTTAATAGCAATAGCCAATAATGGCGAAGACTCAGTCGCTGACTGAAGAAGATAATGTTCTCTCTGTGCCCAGCTAAAAGGTGCCCAGAACACAGCATGCTGCTCCTTACAGTCAGAGTGATCCTTGTCTTCATAAAATATGAACAAAGTGTCGGAAAGTTCAGACAGACATGTTGGAAAAAAATAGACACGACAAACATGTTCCATGGTGGAAATAATCTTTGACACTCCCAAGAGCTGCCAGGTGTACTTGGATATCTGTCTAAGCAGAAATAACAAGAGGGGGACATGGTGCTAACAAAAAAAAAAAAAAAAACACACACACAACCCACATACATACACGTATTTGCAGTCTGACGTTTTATTTTGCAGGCATGTGTCTGATTAAATGTTCTTTCATGATGCCTTGGATACCAGTAAAAGCTCATTAATTTTGATTTTTTTTTCTCCCCCTGTGGTTGCTACAAATTCTCTTTAGAAAAAAAATAAAAGATGTTCAGATGACACATGCTGGTGTAAAGATCTAACATCATCATTAAAAGTGGTGCATTGCTGTCACTTCTGGCAACAACACACGGCCATTACTGCTTTCTGCAGGTGTGCCTACCCCTTACCATGACTCTTTCTCTCTCTCTTTGCCATCTGCCTTCCACACTTAATCTCCATCCCTTTTACATTTAGACCTTAGATAAAATACATTATTTAGCAACCCCGAGCCCCCGACCCTCTTCCTTTTCTGCACCCCGTTTTTCCTGCCTACTCTCTGGAGTCCGCCGGTGCAGTCTAATTAGAGCCTCCGGCGTAGGATGTCACTATCTCTCTACTGCTTCTGGCACACTGGCAACAGTGCAGCGCTGTAAGAGCATAGAGGGGTATTGAACAATTTGCTCAGATTACAGCACGGCAAACATGTATGTAACATATAAAGTGAGGGGAGGTGTGATTCACTCCTTCACTGCGGTAACATAAGCGTGTGTCTGCACTCTCTGACAGAAACACGAACCAGAGGTTTTATACGCTTCGTGAGTTTTGCAGATAGAGCCAGTGAGAAGTTTAAAACCGTGCACCTGTAGAGATTGAATCATGCTCGAAAATGCATTCGCGTTCGTGCCTATCGGTACCACTGAGTGGAAACCTTTGGCCCTTGACTTGCCCTGGGATGCGATTTTGTAGGATGACATTTTAAAATGATTTGGAAATCACTTTCCAATGGTCCCGTTATGTTCGTTTTTCATTAATCACGTCTGTAAATTGTAAAACTGACTCGCGTTCTTTGGCATGCATGCAAATATCGCACTGTACCAGAATAGGCTACATGCTGAATAATAATAATAATAAAAAAAAATGAAATAAAAATCAGTCTTGTATTGATAAGGGCTCAGCATCCCTCTGCCTTCCTTTCATTTAATTTTTTTAAATTTTACTACTACTTATAGCACATCCCTAATTCCCCGCTGATGATTCAGAAAAAGTCTGAAGGTGGATGGTGCAATCTCACAGCTCCAGTGGCCTTGACTTTTAAAGCAGCTGAATCAGAAGGGCATTTCCGACTGAAACAAAGGCATTAGTGGGAAATATGCAACCCTGAAGAGGATGCCAGATACGAACAGCTGCTGCAGCCATGAATCATAGCCATACCATTGTTATCAGCCAGCCATATCATAAACCAGCATGCATATGCGTCAGAGGAGGCTGGAACATAAAAGAGCAGGAGGCTTTTCTCTTTTCTGAGAGCCAGAGGAAGTCCGAATCAACCATTACGTTAGCTAAGAATCACCCAGCTTATTGTCATTTAAATTACTTTATTTAAATGGCATGTTGGGGAAAACATGCAGCAGAAGAAAAAAATAGAGTATCGATCTGAGTGAAGCAATAGTGACATTTACTGGAAGCAAACATAAATGATTTTTCTACCTTTAAAAACAGGTATGACGCAAGGTAAAAAAAAACAAAAAACATGCACATGAATAAAATATTTAATTAACGTAGTTAAGAATGCAAAACTATTCAAAAATTGCACACTTCAATTGAAAAAAAAAAAAAAAAGACATGTAACTAATCAAATGTACTCCATTCAATAATCAATGCTCTGCAGCGGTTTTGAGCTTGGTGGTCATAATGTTATGGCTGATCAGTGTAACTAGCACAAAGTCTTTGAAATATGTGTTTTTTTTTTCTGTTTGGTGCTTCAGGCTCAGGAGACTTTTAATCCTTTAGCATTAATGCAGCACAGGTACCTCCCAAAGATAAGAAAGCGAGTCTACAGTGTATTCGTGGCTGGAGTGAAGTTGTGCATGTTTACGAGTGTTGGAGCATATCTGTATTTATTTTATTTTTTTATGCATGCAGGGTTGCGTCCAGACACTGGCATAGAAAACAAATATGGGAAGCCCCAGGGTAAAGGGTCAAACTGCATTGTAACACCATTTCATCAGTGCTAAATCACCCTGTCTTTTTCTGCCCTAAACAAGTCTTCCTCTCTCTCATCCTCTCTTTTTACTCTCCACATCCTTTCCGTGCTTTGTTCCTCTTGGCAACACTGCTTCGATTAGGAAAAAAACGAGCACCTGGCCCTAAGTAAGCCCTTCTGCCTGTTTGTCTTTCTGACCCTAGCGGCGGAACGCTTTCCTCCCCGCAGCGACAAAAACCTTCACAGGCAACAGAATATGTTTCTGCGTTGTCTGAGGAGACACAAAACTAAATCAACTAACTTACATCGTTATCGCAGTTGGATGAGGAATGGTTAAGCCACTGACCTTGGAACGGGGTGGAGCACGGATGTACCATTTACAGTCGACGGCCTCGGCGGCACCTGCTTTCCCGTCTCTTGTGATCTGGTGGGACTCAACGATACCTTCTGGACCAACCATGTCATACTGACAGGCTGAAACACAGGTGTATGCATAAACACGTACAAAAGCAATGTTCCGTATATGCAGTCATGTGAAAAGGAAATATTCTGCATGGGAAAGTCATTGGAAATGCTAAGTACACCGCAGGAATCAATGAAAACTTGGTTATGAAAACAGTTATTTTCTCAGATCACGGTGGAGGAATTTTGTCCCATTCTTTATAACTTTGCTTCAGCTAATGGAGGTTTTCGATGATATGCTTTAATAGAGAACTAGTAGGATCCCACCACAGCATTTTAGGACAGGGTAAGGTTTTAACGTTACAAAGCGTTAACTTTTAACCCTTCCCTGTTTTGTGGAAAGGCACACCTCTCTGATCCAGAACAGCAAATTGCCCTCTTAAATTTGATATAAGCAGCAAAGGTATACTTAATGTGTATTCACACCAGCCCTGTTTAGTCCGCTTTAATCAGACTCTAGTTTGTCTAGAAAGTCCAGCTCTTTTGGGGAGGTGTGAATGAGCAATCAAACTCTGATGCGGACCAAAAAAAAACAACAAAAAAACAAAAAAGCTAACACTGGTCCAACAAGAAACCTCGTTTGAATGCATACGTGGATGCAAACAGACCACACACCGCTCCAAAAGCAGGAAGTGAACTATAGTGCAGGGCATTCTGGGTGAATATTACTAAAAACAAATGCAGACTCTAACTCTAGAGGGAGAAATGGCTCGTGGTATTTTACCAAAGACAAAAGTGAAATCTTACAACCGCTAACATTTGACGCTGCTCTATTTTTGTTTACATTTTATGAAGAAAGAAGTTGTAGTCTTCTTTGAAATGGCACAGATGTTGCAGTATTACTCTGAACTGAGTATCAGATATGAAAACATCCTCGGTGTTTTACCGTATTGTATTAACATTGATTGAAAGTGATAACAAATGTACATCTTTTGTCCATTGTAGGTGGTTTGATGTGGTGTGTAAATTGATTGATGGATGGATGAATGGATGCTACAAGTACATATGCAAATATTGCAATAGTGAAACACAGTTTGTACAGAGCACCATTTCAAGCCCTAGGAAGAAAAAAACTGTGGTAAAACATGGTGAGAAATGTAATCAGAAATGAGGCAGAAAGAGAAAAAGGAACAAAAAAAGCAAAAAAAAAAAACCAAAAAACAGAAGTAAAAACAGAGACTGAGAGAGTATACCTACAGGGCAGAGGTGGGGGTACTCCCAAATCAGCAAAGTCGGGATCTGAGGAGATAGAAGAGGGGAAACAGAGAGGTGGGGGCATTTATTTTTAATGCCTGAAATACATTTTTTTATAACACAGCAGCAAAGTGCATAATGCATAAGGGAAGCCTGTGTATGAAGAACTCACATGACCTATGAATTCTGGCAATCTTAAGTGATGTGGTAAAAATCTATATTTTTTTATGTGTTTTTATGAACAGGAGACTTATTTTGACAACTTACACCAGTGAAACAAGTATAGTTATGGTTACATATTGTTATATTTCATCATATTGGAAATAACTGAGCATGAATAGGTGTTTCCTTTTTTTTTTTTACATATGTGACTGAGCTTGTTTAAGGCTATTACATCATCATAATTACATACAAAGCCATGCCTAATTATATGTGCATGGCTTGCACACTCGAAACAGTGAAAAAAAAACAAACTTATCAGTAGACATTTTACGGTTGTGATATTAAGCCGTATGGTTCCATAAGACGAAAGAGATGTTTTTGCATTTATAAGAGGGAAGCTATCATCTCTATCAGTACCGCAGTTAGTTTTAATGTGCGTATTTGTAATGTACGCAGTTCAACATAGCATCGGAGCCACCGGTGTAAAAGCACATCAGATTTAAATGAGCATGCTTTCTGAATTCCCAGGACGTAAAGTAAAGTGCACATGTTGAGGTCTCTGTAGCTCAGGTGTGCAAAGTATTTCATACGGTAAGAAGACAAAACATGATATCTCTTGTTTTAAGGTAAAGATAAAATGCATGGTTAAAGCATGAAAGAACGCAACACCAAGAGTCTTTCATGGTTCACAGGAATAATTCAAAGCTTTCAAGGACGTTGCAGGAAATCACAAACATTACCAGGTCACTGTTGGGTCAGCGTTAGTACTTACAATTAAGATGACCCCAGAAGTCACAAAAAAATAATGTTTACTGTTGATTCATACTATTATATATATTTACCAATGTGTGCATGAGTGCTGCGAGTGTGCTACAGCGGATTGTACTTACTATCTTTGAGTTAGCAGAGCTTCAGCATTAGCAGCTGAGACAATGGAGACACTGTTTAACACGGCGACAGGGACGAGACTACCTGCTTGTATTTTATGCAGGTTAGTGAAATTAAAAGAACATACAACAGAAAATTAAACAGAATGAGCTCCTGATGCAGAAATAAAGTGAGTTGTTACCAGTCAATAACTTTACAAAGCGAAATTTTACATCAGACTCATGAGTAAGTTGCACGAGGAAGGTAAAGTTTTGAGTACTGCTGCAATATGTTGGATCAAAATGGCTGCCGGTGATGACAACGTCTTTTACCTAACATCACAGTTTGTTAATTCTGAAGATTCAATGTTATGACATCTCCAATGCTGTAATGATAGGCTTCTCTATGGACAGAAGTCGTCTAAGCTTCAACTTGCTCTTTTCTCATCACTTCAGTAGAAACGTTTCTGTTTTCCAATAAAAGTTCAAAATCGGAAAGTCTACAGTTAGAAATCAAGATCAACTCCAGAAATATTAAAGCGTAATTTACTAATTCTGATTTAGCGCATTACTTTTTGATATAACATGTAAATAGAGTAGATATCGTATTAAACCAGTTCCACTTGACTTCATTTGATCCCAGTAACAAAGCTTGTGTGCCTTTGCAGCTCTGCAGTCAGTTATAATCTTCTGACTGCCTTCATCTGAGGACGCACAAAATCCACTCGAGGATAAATGGTGACATGGCTACCACTGACTGAGCTCAGTGTGGAAAATGAGCTCTGATTGCACAGCATGAACTTCTTTCCTAAATGCCACTGACTTTTTTTTTTTGTCTGTGTAGACGCTCTAAATTCTTGGTCTAGACATGAATCAGTGACTATTTGTTCTAGCTCAGCAGACATGGAAAAAAAGAAGTCGGAAATAGCTTGCAATGAACACCTGGTGACGGAACAAAATTTGCACAAAAAATGTAAATCAAACCTCAAATAAGGATAAAGTTACCATTGAAAGGCAAAGTTAGTTTTTTTTTTTCCAACTAATTGCAGCTGTGTTCAAAGTCAAAACGTAATTTCAGTAAACTTTCTAAAGGACAGTCTTTTGATAACCATTTAAATGATTTATAATTAGTGTATCAAAACCTCTTACAAATGAACAGGGATAAGAGTCAATAAGAGATATGATTGAAGTGATATGCTCTTTCGAGGCTTTGATTACTCTCCACACCTGTTGCTCTCAACATGATTTAAAATCTATTTCTGCAAAGTTGAGCAGCAATCAGTATACGCCTAGCTGGCTTTGGATTGTTCAGTGATACTGCACGACTCATTTTCTTGTTTGTTTTTATCTTTAAAGGAAAGAAAGTTACAACTAAACAACCCTGATTTTGCTCAAGAGCATTTCCCTGCTTTCTGCAGGAGAATATGAGGTGATTATTCATCTTCATATTGGACATATTGAAAAAAAAAAACTAAAACATTTGGCCGTTACTTAAAGCATATATTTCATGACAAACTTTGAAGGCTTCTGTCCTCTCCACCTCTGTGTTATTGCTTATGTCTGTGAGAAATGAAAAAAAAACAAACAAAAAAAAAACAGAGTAGAAGACATTGACCTCGAGGTCATATTTGCTGCCTTTTTGAGATGATTTCTTGTTTGCATAAGGTATCATGATCCACATAACGATCACAAGGCCAGCCAGAATGAGAGCAGCCTGACAGCACGCCTTTAATAAAGGCTGTTCTTAACATAGCAACAGAGATCTCACCACAGGACTACAGTGCCTGTAAATTCCTCCATGGCGACCCTTGACCTTTCCAAACTTGAGCAGTTGAATGTTAATGAGACATCCTTCGGGCCTCCATTGATCAGCCCCCTTCCTTTCCTGTCTGTCACCACTGATTAATAGATCCAATCAATTAGCTGGATGGATGAAATGAATGACGAACTAAATGTTTACTCTCTGTATGAGTGATGATGTAACGTATTTACAATCTCAGCAAGATTCATAATCTCAGCCACGTCGGTGACACTACATCACAGTGTGAATATGATATTTCCAAAGCTCTGCTGAGTTTCATCACAGCATGCCGACGTTATTAATTTGTTTGTTTTGTGCTGTCATTGTCATTAACTTCCCCCTATGGGGTCCCCAATTTATACACTGTGGAAACAGCTTTGTATTAGCAGAAGAAATTTAGTGCAAAATGCCACACATTTTCCTCTGTTAAAAGTCCAAATTCTTGACAAGAGCATGCTCACTTGAAAGCCCAGAACGTAGAGTTGGATTTTAAATCTTTAAAATGGACTGTCTGCTGAGGTCGCTTTCGAAGCAAAATGCCCCTAAGATACAACATTTTAACGTTGACTGGTACATCAATAGAGCAGAGTATTTTGTGTGCAGCTGGGAACTGACCTCAGACCAACAGAACCCTGCCACCGGACTGTCCATGTCTGAAAAACTAATACTTAACAAATAGCTTGAGCCCGTGTTCACTAAGAGGATGACTATGACTCTTTCCCAGGTACAGAAGCTTTGCTGGCCTTTTTAAGTTGCTTTTCAACATTAGTGTTGCAGACCTAGCTTGTAGCATTAGCACAGCTAATCAACCAGATTCTTTCAAATTACATAAACTGGACAAAAAAAAAAACAACAACAAAAAACTGTGTACATACTATGCAAGCCTCGACTACAAGCAGACATTTTTATAAAATGTTCCGTTAGATTTTTTCTAACATATCCCTTCATATGAGAGGCTGGTAAATTGGACATTCCTGACGTAGACATTAGTGAATTGTTATAATGTCTTATGCGTAGATTAACACAGTTCAGATTTGTAGTACAAAGTGTTCCCCATATGTCCTTTAGGCACTCACAAATGAAACAGCGTGCTACAGAGCTGAAGATGTGAACTTCTAATGACTACAATTCCATAAGTGTTGCATTACTTTTAATAACACAGACAGGAACAGAATGTTTTATTAATAAGGTACAATAAATCGCATTTAAAGTTAAATCGCATACTTCACTGCTACACTTGCTGCACATCCCTTCGCTGTTAACTCTTGCCCCTAATTTATGCATAACTGATGAGCAAGCTCATGATTGTGAGTGTGGAACAATGTTTCAGGAATTAAACATGAGAAGAGGAAAGGAGAAAGCAAAGGCACTGACAAGCAGCCCACACACAAAACTCCGTTTCCCAATGGCCTCATTTCCTCCCAACCACTTGGTGGTGACATTTAAATAAGCACCTGATTAATAATCTCTGTTTATGTGGTTGATCGAGTTAATGAATAGGCACCATTAATCACACCAACCACAGATGTGGATAAAGTTACACCAAAGGACCAAAACGGAGCTGCGGGAGGAAAGAGAGAGCGCGAACAGGGGTGACTGTCTCTCATGTCATTATAGTTCAACTAACATCCAGATCTCACATCAAACCAACACGAATACACGCTGGACTGTTTGCTTGAGAAAACATGTGTCACTGTGAAAATCTCGCCTAATGAAACACCGCTTTAGAAATTAGCCACGTATCTGATGTGGCTCAGCGGGACTTTGTCGTCTCTCTTTGGTTGACAAGCCATCTGCACTTTGAAAAATTTGATGTCAAACGTGGATGCTGTAGGACCTGCAAAGGACTGATAGGATTTACCACGGCCTGGGTGTCATGGTCAGTGAGCTGGGTCTGTGCCTTGAATGGCGATTAGCGCCGATGTGTACCGCGACGCCATGTCACGAGCGTCAACATCTACACATCAGCAGTCCTACTAGAAACTGCACCACATAGCAAAGAAGGGAAAAAAAAAAAAACACGTCTTGCTTACGGCGAAGAAAAAAAAGATCTGACGAATATATTTTCCCTGTGAACCTTAGTTCACTTTGTTTTACATTCATACAGACAGCTGCCCTTGACCTCGTAATATACGGTCTGTAACCCTGCAGCAAGAGCTTGTCGCTGGCAAAACTCTCCTGAGTAATTTCCAATCCTACCACAACTATCTATGGTTCAAGTGCCCTTGATTAAAAGCACTTAACCCCCAGGATGTTCTGGTGAAGGATTCCAATATCCAGGAATATCTGTTCAAAGAGAAAGATCCTCTGTCAGCACCTGGAGGACAAACTGTTACGTTTTTAGAGGCATATAGATTACAGAAAGGGTGTGATCTCTGTCCTTGCGTTTGAACTAACGATTCATACGATACATTATTGATCTCCATAAGGAAAACAGCAAATAGAAAAGCGCTGGGAGCAGAAAGGGATAAAGTGTCTTTCTCAAGGACGCCACGGCACAACAAGAATACCGGCACATATGCATTGTCATCATGGTGTTGTTAAAGGACTTGAAGGTGCCCAAAGCACAATTTTCTGCAAAGGTTTATAGAGAGAACACTAAAAGTTTGCTCTTGCTCCATCAGCACAATGTGCTCGAGCACTTAAAGGGTCAAAGAAGAAACCAAAATGGCTGTTGCTTTGAACAGATCTGTAAAAGAGAGAAATAAAAATCTTTATCCCCAGTGGAACCTCTCAAAGCACAAAGGAACCCATTCACCGCCTTGCACATGTAAGCACTTTCTGCTCATGAGAGACAGCTGGTCAACTGAGACGTATTAGACAGTTGGGAAAACAAAGCATGATTCCAAATGACCAATATGCACCATTTTCACAAAATAGTCCTGTCACACAGCTGCACAAAATGCCTATTTAATTTGACTTCCCATTGCTGGCAGTTGGGATTTACTTGCTTCATGGAAGCTCAAGGAAATATGAACTCTTAACTTTAATGCCACATTGGCTTTTCAAAAGTTATTTTTTCCTGTTTAGTTTTCGAAAGTCAATTCATGCCTTCGCCTAAAGTGTTTCCAGAGTGCACAGGTAAACCGAGCGAAGCAAAAAGAAACAAAGCATTAAAATTGCTCGGAAAATATTTGATTAAAAAATTGTAAAATTTAAGAAGGTTTTTTGGAGCTTTTAGGAAGCCTTCAAAATAAGGTTTTGCAACCTAAATGAACTTCTGTCTATGATGGGAAGACAAAAAGAGACGGAATTGAAAACAGCTTTGAGCCATTAGTTTCTGTAAAACGGAAAAATGTGCCGTGGGTTGAATAAATGAGCTGTTTGTCAACACACAGATCTGGCTTCATCTAATTTATGCATGCATCTGGTTACAACATCCTTTTTCTTTACAGGGCTGAAAGGAAAATGCAGCCATTTATTCGAGCTGCCATTTCCGTACAATAAGTCAAGAAGTGCAGCCTCGTCTCCCTCACTGTGCGGCAAACTTTGGCGTCAATCTTCCTCGCAGCTGACAAACTTTTGTCAAGCCCACCGACTATTGTGCTGAAGTGTGTGCAGCAGTGTAAGCAGTGTGCCAGCAATTTGAGCAATACTTTTTTTAGCAAGTCACTTTTTAAAAAATGAATAATTACAATTAACATGTTGAAGTCCCAGTCCTAGTCAAAATACAAATGTCGAAAACTGATTTTTGGCAAAAACCTACAACGTCAGAAGAGTTTTGCCTTGCCAAAGGTTCGCAGTTTGAGTGTGCACTCTTCCCAGTAATTCATCTACAACTTAATTACTGTATATTGAAATCTATTTTCATCATTCCTTTCAGCTGGGAGTTCTGTAATGTAGTTTTAATGTATCATTACAGCGTGTCCAACATATCTAAGCTTTTGGCATGTTCGAGCTAATTCAAAGCACTGCAAAAGGACTATCAAAGATTCAAGTACCCTTTGTTCTCTAAACCACTCTAATAAGTGCTTCTTTATTACCACAATACAATTATGTACTGTGGGATTTTTGAGGACACGTTTCTCATTTTCAGTTAATTACTTTTTCTTCTCAAGGCTTTTCAGAGAAAAAAAACAAAACACTGTTTTTTCTTTAATTAAAGAGAAATTTCATTTCAGTTAAGTCAAAAGGGGTTTGTGTCAAACTTGCTGGATCTGATGCAACATGTGACTGCTAGGCATCGTACGGTATGCAATAAAACACGAACCGGGTTTTTCTGTCTTCGAGTCATTTTTCACACCTTAGGTAATTTAACTCTCAAATGTATCCTCTTTAAAAATATGTTATCTTTAAGTTAGTTTTTTTTTTCTTTTTTTTTTTTTTAGCTGACAACAACTCACTCTCCAGTGGTGACTGTTCTGGCCCCTATCTCCTCCATAAAACACACTGTCCACTCTCGAGAGTACTTCACATAAGCCCACTTCAAATAGATTTCAATAATATTTTGACCAGGCTGTTTTCCTCTGCAATTTTTTTTTTTTTTTTTTGTCAGCAAAGCTCTACAGATTTTACTTAGTGTCTGGCAGAAACTGAAGTCACCTGCAGTTGCCCTCACAATAGTTGAGTAAATATGTCCATCAAGACTTTCATTTTGAGAAGACTGCACAGCATTTCAATCACCCAGGTGAACTTCTCTTTTTGCTTCCCAATCCGCACTTACTCTCAGTAATGTGAATGCTGTCCCTGTCCTCATTTCAGTGTTTCAGGGAAACAGTGACAAGCCCCCCCCAAAAAAAAAAAAAAAAAAAAAAAAACTGCTAAGACATCACAACACTATCACCTTGTGAAGAGTTTCTCCTGCCCGGTGTGAATACAACACCGTGTCTCTGTGTTAAGCAATGGCATGCTGAAGTGATCCAAGGATGAAGTATAGTCTCACTATGCTTGCAGTCATCTTTTTTTCAGTTTTGGTAGTGATATAGTCGTTAAATCATCTTCTTTCAGTTCCAAGAAATTCTATAAGATAAAATGGATCTGGTCTTTACAAACTGTAAATTATTAAAGTCTAATCTAAAGTGTAAAGAGTGAGTGCAAATCTCACAGTGTCCATTAAACAAAAATGGAGCCAAAAAAAAAAAAAAAAACATCTGTGCATGGAAACTTGCTACATTCAGAGGATTTAAGAAGGGAAGTAGCACAGCTTATGGCTTGTTCAGAAACTGTTTCCAGCCTTGCCTCTAATCAACGGTAATACTGAGGGGACATGTTGTGCGTAGATACTCATTTTTGGCTCTTAAGTAAAATTAAAAAAAAAAAAAATTTAATCTGTCTAACCCATTATGTAGAGATAGTTTCAAAAAAGTGACTAAAAATGACCAATACCCCACAAGAAACCCTCACCCCAAATCATGACATCGGAATACGGCAGAAAAACGTATCCTGACATTGTAAGCAAATGAGAAACAGTCTGACACATTGAAAGGCTAACATGGCTAGAAATCATTTTAGCTTCAATAAAAAAAAAAAAATAAAAAAATACTAAAAAAGTCTACAAAACAAAACAAAAGAAAAAAAAACTACAGCACATAGCAGCTAAAAAGTATTTCTGCCACTTTACTACAAACACTAGTAACTTACAGATTGTGCACTGGCATTGCAGACATGCTCTCTGTTGATTTAAACAACTCGAGTTTGCTTGGTGGAGGGTGATAAGATGTGGGAACAGTTTATAATCCCAGTTTTCTCCACTGAAAGTTAGCAAAGGATCAAAACCATGGGCTTTGCGGGTGATTCTTAATGATCTGTTGTAGAAAATATAGATACATAACATTCACTAACCAGTTTCTAGTATAAGTATTATAATATTGATTGTTTTAGCAGCTATGTTTTAATTTTCTGTGGAGTGGCAAGCTTTTCACAAAATTATTCTGGCGAGTTGTTTTACTGATCTAATGTAAGCCCTGCAATTCACAAAACAAGAATTAAAATCGCAGCTTCTGTTATTATCTACAAACTCACCAAGGAGGAAGTTGAAACCTACATTGTTAGTTGAGGAAAGCTCTCTCTATTAATAACTTATTATAAACAAGAGCTACTAAAATAGCCTCATTCAGCCTCAAGTCTTTGATGTTGCAATTTCAGAGAACTCTGAATCATCTTTGAGAGAAAAGCTTTGACGAATGAAAAACCTCTTGAAAAAGGTTTCTTCTTCTCCCATGCCCCAAACCCGAATGGGCTTTGCAAGGAAGAACCAAGCAAGAAAAAAAGAAAACAAACAAACAAACAAAAAAAAAAAACAATTGTCTGGACAATTTTGACATAACAGGAAGATCCCATTTGAGATTTTTTTTTCTATCTGGCACAAAGGAGGAGCTTCATTGTGATCTTGGTAGTTTCTTTTCTTCTTCTGTGGAACAATGGAGCGTTAGGTGCACAGAGAGTCAAACCAAGTGTGCAGTTATCCCTTTTGACAGAGGCCCTTTGTCTGCACGGTGATTTTACAATCAGAAACTCCTGCAGCTTTTAATGTTAGTATAACAACAACAACAACAACAAAAACTTGAAGATGAAAAAAGATCATTCTGAATGTTCCTCTGACCTAAATCCTAGAAGAATTTTTTTTTTGATGGGTGTCAAGGAAGTTTACAAAAATGAAACCAACTTCCAGACTGTAATTGGTAACCATAAAAAAAACAAACAAAAAAAACAAAACAAAACAAAAACATCTGCACCAGTGGGAGCAACAGTTTCCGTTCTGTTTGTTTTTGTGAAGCCATGCCCTCAAACATCCATTATGTTTAAGGTTAAACGTTTATTTTCAATCAATTGCTCACTCTATTTTTTCTTTCCACTTGCAATTTACAACCTGACCAGCATGATATGCAAATACTTTAATCAAAAGCTGAAAAAGGTCAGGCTGCAAATGCGACACAACAACATATTCAGCAAGTGGTTATCATGCCATAATGATCTGTTTACTTTCAAAAACGCAATAATCTTGGTAACATTTGTTGAGCAAACATGCTATTTGAAAGACCTAAATTTATTTATGTAAATAAAGTAGTGCTTATATAGCATTTCAACAAATGTGTAGCGTATTCGCTGTACATGTCTGATACTTTGCAGTGTGGCCTAAAATTAGAGATAAAGGAGGTCAAAACTAGAACTTCCGTCACTGACATCTCCTGAATAGAATCTTTAAATCTGGAACTACTAGCTGAGTTGTGTTGTGGAAAAAAGTACAAAAAATACCCTGGAACTGATAAACATTGATACCTTTTTCCATCTAATGTGTCCTTAACAAGAGTTTTACTTTTACAACAGAAAGGGGTTGAGTTCTATCTAAAACACAATCGATTAAGAATAGGTTAGTTGTTAGAACAGACAGGTATTCCCTTGCTTTACGAAATTGATGCTACATCATTTAACAAACTGAAAACAGACTGCAAATGTTATTTTGTCATTTGCATGTGTGCTTGTGTTAGTGTGTGTGCGAGAGTGCTGGTTGGAGATGGGGGAGCCATTACTAATACAACAGTTAGTTGTCCCAAGGCATCACAGGTGTTTTTGTATCTGAGGGACGACGCAATGACAGACACTTTCCATCTAGGTTCCATTTGGCCAGCCATGCAATAAATCAACACAACATCCCTACTCTGCCACTCATTACTGCAAACAGTGACTGAAAGGCATGGAGCAGAGCTGTGTGTGCAAGAAAGAGAGAGAGAGAGAAGGGATAGATCTGCTGATCTGCAAACAATGCTCCACTAAGAAAGGTAATTGAAGATTCTGATTGCTTTTTTTTTTTTTTTTCCCAGGGAAGGCGTTTTATTTTCTTGTCATGGAATTATTAGAGGTGGCAAATCTCTGTTTCAATTGTCACTGCTGCTTTGCAGTTGCTTTAGAAGACCCAGGGGGGAATCAACGGCTCAAAAAGACTTCTTTTCTGCCAACAACAGGCTACAATTTAGCCCAGTGGGGTAATGAACTGCAGGCAAACACACTGATGCTTACAACCAACACAAGCGCGAGTGGGTTAAAGAGAAGAATGTTAAACGCATTCTCTCTTGCGTCTGCACCATGACAATTTTTTTCAACATGGTTTAAAATTAGCAAGCATGTAAAGATCTAAGAAAACATTTTTTTTTTACTCAAATATAATCTTATAAAATGATGAAACAGTGAGGACACTGACTTAACCAACAAGGATGACAGAGAGTATTTAAAACTGCCTAAAGCAATACTACAATGATGTTTTTACTTGAATACAATTCAAATTGTGGGGTTTCTCCCAAAGCCTGTTGGCTACTTCATTTATCCAGTGATTATATATATATATATATATATATATATATATATATATATATATATATATATATATATATATATATATATATATATATATATATATATATATAT
>NW_015115173.1:11841-16930 GCF_001443285.1 Poecilia latipinna | reverse complement strand
TCAGCGTTTAGAATTTGTCAAAAATAGATGTTTCTAAGAACTGTTCCAGGTAGCGTTGTGAAAAGGAAAATCTAATTAATAGTGTGTACTTAACAATACCCTGATTCACAGAGACTTGCAAAAATTGTTTTGCTTACTGGATTTTATGAGTGAAAATTTGATCTAATTGGATTCTTAAAACTCTGCAGAATTTTTCATCATCATGAAGTTTGTCCTCCCAAACACTTTGCATTCTTATAAATATGACTATGTCCGTCAAAGTGGGGGTAAGCTGTTTTAAGAGCAGACTTCAATTATGAACTTGCTAAGTTTGATACCCTCTTGTATCTACTTTAGTTTGATTCTTTTGCTTTTGTTAACACAAAAGCAAAAGAAGCTCCTCCACTTGTTAAACTTTGTCCGGCAGCATTTTTTGTACCAGGTATCTCTCTTGAGATGAGACTGTATGAATGCACAAATGAAATACAAATGAATGTTTGTATTATTTTTGATTTGATTCAGATTTTGATTATTCACACTACAGGGTTGTACTCTACACAGTTTTTACTTATACTTGTAGAAGCAGAGACAACCTATGTTGTTGTTTTACCGTTTCCTTCACATAATCACTTTGTCTTTTCATGCAATGTAACAAGATGGAGTAAAATCTCATTGTACAGTACTGGTTTACAAAAAATTTCCTTTGTGAATAAAAGTTTGGCCACTTGAGAACTTGATTTATTTCACCTATATTTACCCATCTTTTTAGTGTTACTTTGGACCAAATAAAGTAAGTTTCTTGTGCCTTTTTTTTGGAGTCTAGCTGAACAGAGTTTCAACAAAGACTCTCATAAAGGGATTTTTTTCCTTCACCAGCAACTGCTAACCAATGTCCCCCTCACACATTATTTCCAGCTTAGTAACAGAGGGTAGGTGTTACTACCCTCTGTTGTCACCAGAGACAGGCTGCCCCTGATTAACAACCCAATGGCTTCTCAAACAAGTTAGCCAGAAAATCATGAAAAGAGATGACGACGAAAATACAGACGAGCACAAGCACAGAAGTTTCCTTCAACTTTAATTGAACCCTAGTCTGAGGGGACAACAGTGTGTGTTAAAAAGGCTTATTCACAATGCAAACAGACAATTCTGCTGGGCATCCAGCTTCTCTCATATGGCTCGAAAGATAATGCATGCAGAGCTGCTGTCTTCAGCTTGTATTGGAAACAGCAGATGCAGGAGGACACAAAGCCATGTCTACCCTTTCATTCTTTCCTTTTGTCATCTGATCAAACCAAACAGGATTAACCCATTCCCCTGGCACAGTGTAGGTACATTTCATTTTCATTAATAATAAAGGCAGGTAAAATCAGTCTGAATTTGATTCAGTTGGATTCATTTCCTCTGTACAAAGCCATAAGCTTATAAGAAAAGTAATAATCCACATGCGATGTTCGTGGGATAACCTGTGCAACAGCGTCTGACTGTTTATTGCCTTGTCCCAATGCAAACTATTGCAGGTCATGTAGTTTTTTTTTTTCCACTAATGGGATAAATATAGTAATAGACAATGTATTTAAAGTATTAAAACGTTGGCCAGGGAAACTATTCATGTGTACGTTATCACTGTTACAAAGGACTGCTGAGATGCAATATGTGTTGACAACACAGTAACAAGTCTTGCTCTCACTCGGAGGCTGAATAAACTGCAGGCATTTCTTAGCAAACACACACACACACACACACATACACCCACCCACCTACGTACACACATGGTTTCGGAAGGTCTGGTGCCTATTTCTAGGGATCATTGGGTGACAGGTGGTGTACGCTCTGGGCAGGTCGACAATACATCGCAAGGCAACACTGAAGCGAACCAGCTAAACCATGTTTAAAGACACAAATAAAGGGCAATTTAAAGAAACATTCAAACTCCATGCAGAATCAACCCAGGTCAGGATTTTAAGCTAGGACCTATTTACAGTAGAAAACAGTACTACCAAAATTGCCGCCATGCATGTCTGGAAGTGTTATAGAAAATTCAGTCATTTTAGCTTCTTCTGACTTCACATCCATCGACTGAAAAGCGCCAACGTTAAGTCTTCTCCTCTCAGTAACAATGTTCACACTGAATAGCATTGTTGCTAGTATCTCCTAGCAGTAGCTGCTAAGTATTCATTGATTGGATAATTGAGTTTCAGTTTGAGTTTCAGATGACTCTCAGATCAAGCTGAGAGTCATCCAGTGGCAGTCTCTGTGCAAATTGTGTTTTCATAATTCATGAAATTTACAGCTTGATGGGGTCTCTCCACAATAGATACCCACCACTGTTACATGTGACAATGCCCAAAATGGCAAAGATGGAAGCATTGTGACACAGATGAGAAGGAGAAGAGGAGGAGAACACAGTTATTGCACCTGATATTATTAGGACATTTAACAATATTATTACAATTTCTTTCTAAATACATTGCAGCTCCAGTCAGCAAGTAAAATGGCAGGAAATTGTCAAATCCTATTTCGCTCTCAGCAGAAAACTCATTTCGGTGGATGTTGGGTAGAGAAAAACACGTCACATATTGGATCTTAAAATGTCATGTCAGGTATGAAATTAAGTGAAATTGCCAGATGGGTCGTCACCAAGAAATGATAACACCTAACAATGACAAATATTCACTTTAAGTGCTTTCTTTGATTGGTGAATTATTTTCAGGCCACAACTACTCTGCCTCAATGGGTGAATGCAATCAGCAGCGAGAGAGAGAGAGAGAGAGAGAGAGAGAGATGCCAGCTCTGTAGGTACACACTAATAGAAATCAAATTCCTTGGTGCAGAGTGAAACCTCTGGTTTTACTGTTTCAGCTGTTACCAACAACTCCCAACAGAGTGGAGAACAAGGTAATGGAGGGTGACCGCCGAGTTGGACTTCATTTTGCCGGCAAATTAGAAACAGTGAAAGAGCTGAAGCGCCTGAAATGTGAACTCATAGTGGTCTCACCTTACAAATTCATTAAGGTACTTTAAGCCATTTATTACTTGTACTTGAGCCTTTTTTTTAAGGAATATAAGTGTTAGGATAACAGCCTGAATATGTAACTTGAACACTACAGGTTGTTACAGAAGTAATTTGAGAATATTCTTGAATTGTTGTTTTAGTAATGTATAAAGGTATTAATCTGCCTTTATGCTTTGTTTCAGTGTTTATTGTACCTTTTTAGCCTGGTGCCTCTTCCATTAAAACATATTTATTTGGAATTCTTCAAAGTTTTTTTCTGAGATTTATTTGAATTACACTATTATGTATACATCGATATATAAATTACCCTCCTTTTCTCTCTCAACCTGCTCTTTCTGTCTCTACAGCACCTCACACACTTATAGTCAGTCCTGGTTAGAATATGCAAAGAAACAATAAGCAAACCTTTTATTTTTATAGCATGTTCTAACGCCTTAAGAAAAGTCCGTTTGTGATTTAAATGTCTACGTAGTGGGGAAAACAAAAAACGTGTCAGGAAGTTACTGTTTCAACAAAATTAGTGGTGGTACATGCATTCCTCCACATGTATTCATAACTGCTTGAAAAGTGAAAAGAAAATATACATTTCAAAGACAAGACAGGACTTGGTGGTTCATAAAATCTGATTCTTTCTCATTTAGACACACATGAAGCGTGTTTTTCAAAGCACTAGCTTGGCAACATGACAAGAAGCCATTAGCCACCTGCAGTCTGTTAGCTCAGGATAGCATGAAAGATGTAACAGTCTGCACCAAAAAGACGGCAACGTGTTGGCTTTACTGAAAACGAAGTGAATAACAATATTTTCAAAAATGTCAAACTCTTCTTTTAAACCAACACCCTTTGCATTAAAGAAAGACTTTATACATTTACAGACGAAGCCGAGTGGAGAATAATTCAATATGATACATGTATAGATTTTAATTTGCTCAGTCCAGTAACAATGCAGTTCAGACTCTTTTGGCACAGCAACAAATATCTGCATGCACAATAGCTACGGATTAACCACAGACTTACAGCCTCACCCAGTTTGCTGTGATTCTTCTTTGTCCTTTCACCCCCTCATGCCATCAGCATGCAACAGGGGAAAGACGGTGGAGTGTCACACACTCGACTTCATTACACCCTCATTTCAGTGCATCACTGATCACTGTCAGCACTGATGGATTTCACCCATAGGAGGGTGAGCTATGAGGTTGTCATGGTGCAGTGGTCAAAGCGATCCTGCAGGACCTCGTGTCACAAGTAGATGTGATTCATACGGTAACACGGCCGCGTGCGCGGGGTGACAATTTGCATGTGTATTCTCTACTCCGGACTATCTATAAACGGCCCATTCTGTTTTACTGCTCGCTGCCGTTGGTTTTATGAGCGCGCTGACATGCGAGTCGGTGAAGGACACTGATGGGGACTCTAATAGGACTGGAGAGCTGGCAGAGTTTGCCCCATTGATGTACAATCACATCCATCTTTGTTTACCGTCAACATCCTCACTGTCTGATAATGAACAGATACGATGAAAGAAAAAAAAAATTATTTATGTGGCCTGCGGTTCTGTTTAGCAGCCTCCAAGAGTCCTGCTGATCGCCAAGTCTATTCAAATAAATATGTATTAGCTGAAGTGCAGTTTCTGTTGGCGTAAGTACTGCGCAAAGCTTTTATTTATTTTTTTTTAGAAAGCTTGCCTCATTTCTGACCCTGTGATCTGATGTTTTCTTTGTTACACAGTGAAGAATCTTAACTTATATTTGACCCCAGTGGTACCCAACGTGGTTATATGATGACATTGGCCCAAAAGTGAAACATTAGTAACTAAGCTTGAAATCTTGGGATAGCTATAAATACTGCAATTTTTTTTTATTAAGAGAAATTTTGAAGTAAAGAAGTAAAGTTGCGGAGAAGTTCAGAGAAAGGTTATGCTAAAAAAAAAAAAAAACAACAACTGCAGCCCTATTAAAACATGGCTAAAAAGCAAGGGCTCTATTAATAGGTAAATTTGCAAAGAGGCCTATAAGAACTCTGCAGGAGTGACAGAGATCCACAAGAATAAGAATCTGGCGTTTATGAAAGAGTAGCATGAAGAAAGCTTAGAAA